>NW_021680509.1:172511-337428 GCF_001412515.2 Diachasma alloeum
CCCCCCAACTCTTGGCCACTACGCCCACTGTGCCTTTTACGTTTGCAAGTAAATGAAAACGCACTTTTTGGCACGAGATGAACACAGCAGGAGTGTCACAATAGTATATTTCCATACGAGTGTGATCTCTACGAAACTCCTATCTCAATCTTATATTGAACTAGCGCCGCCGCGGCTGCGACGTTGATGCCCCTTTTTCCTCTTTTTTTTCTCTTTATTTCCTTCCTTTTTTCTCCAAAATTAATCATTTATCAGCGTTTCATCGTTCTGAATATTAATATTAATGAGAACAATGCATGTCAGTTTACCACCTGTTCAATTTCAATATTTTAATAAGTGATTTCTTAATTTTGAATTTCTGTGCTCACTGAATCTATATTCTCGATTTCAATTGTAATTCAAGTCGGAATTCCCTTCAGAGTCCGACACAATAATCATGAAATTCAATATAACCCAGAATTTTCAATTTTTTGCCTCCACCTTCATTCCTCTTTACTCCCCTGCAAAAGCATTCAATTATTTGTCTGGGAAAATTATCCAACAAATTCTGATGCCTTTTCACTAATTCGGAGTATTTTCTCCTTATTCATGATCTTCTTCACTATTCCATTCAAGGATTCCGTCAATCAGAAACTTGAATCATTCATCTACAATTTAGTCAAATTTTACATAAGATTCCAAAATCTTATGAATTTTTTTTCATGTAACATGAAGAATTTGTAGAATTCTTGAGAGCATTGGCTGTTTCTCTCGTGTTTTCAAAAATTATTTTCTTTATTCTCATTTCAACCAATCAGAGTGCAGCCGCGACGTTGATGCTCTTTCATTATGCCGACTCTCCTTTTTTTCTTTTTCATTTGTATCAAAATTAATTATTCATCATCGTTCTCATTGTACTGAGTGTCAGATTAATGAGAACGATGCGTCTCGGTTCATTCTCTATTCAATTTCAATATTTCAATAAATGATTCACTAATATGGAATTTCTAGGCTCACTGAATAAGATTTTCAATATAATTTTGAACTGAATTCTATGCAGAGGGCAAAACAAAATTTCTTATAGTCCAGATTTTTCAGTCGTCGTCTTTCCCTTTATTTCATGAACTTGTACCTTCGATAAATAATCTCAAATTTTCCTAAGCTTCTATAAAATCCCGCAATTCTTGTAATTTTTGCTTCCGAATGGAAGCATTGTAATCGGTCGATTTTTCGATTCGCTAATTTTGCTTGGAAATGATGTAGAATGGTCTGAAACGAAAAACTACAAAATTTGAGGACCATGTATGTGTGTGTCCGAAAGTGTGTGTCGATTTTTTCGAAAATTTTTATAAATCACGACACAAAAAGGACTAAAGCTGAAGCTTGAAATCTGAAATTTCGTCACATAATTGGTATTACTTTGGAGCATTTCTAGGCGCAGTTTCAGTTCAATCGGCCCAGTAGTTTCTGAGATACAGCAATTTGATTGAACAAATGATTTTCAAGGTATTTTCTATAGTGTTCACTGAAAATGTTGACTTGTTGTTGAAATGTTAACTTTTTTTCGCATTTCCCATAATTGTATAGGTTCTTCATATGATACGTAAATGATTCATGAAGAAATCTACTTCCTGTAAACCGGATTATTTTTTTCTAATAATTTGTTTAAACGAAAGATGAAAAAAAGTCGATTTTTAATGGGAAAACTTTTTTTTCTGAAGATTCAAGATATTTCAAGGACGGTTAGTCCTCATGATATTTCCCCTCAACTCAACTGTCTATTAAATAAAAAGTGATAAACAATGATCAACGAATTTATTTATCATTTTTCATTCAACAAACAGTCGAGTTAAAGGCAAAAATCATAAGGACTTATCTTCACTAAAATATCTGCAATATTCAGAAAAGAAAATTTTCTTAATGAAAATTGATATTTTTCGTCTTTTGTTTAAACAAATTGAAAAAAAATTAACGAAGTAGATTTTTTTATAAATCACTCACGTATCATATGAAAAACCCATATAACTACGTGAAATCCAAAAAAAAATTTCAGTCAACATTTTCAGCAAATAATATTGAAAAATACTTTAAAAATCATTTGTTCATGAAATTTTATTGATAAAATCGCTGTAAATACGGACAAATGTTTGAAGACTTACCCCCGTTGAAATCAGGTGTGTTCTACGGAAAAAAAATTCTCATCGGAAAAGTTGGCTTTCCAATTGTTTATTAATAATTCGTTAACAACAAAAAATCTCACAGGAGTTTGGCTTGACCGGAGTGTTTGTTGGTGGCCGAAGCGGCTAGGTGCGAGCCTAGTGTGCGAAAGGTTGTGAGTTCGATTCCCCGTGGAACCGAGTTTTTCAACCGGAGGCTCCGGCGAGCGAGAGGTCGCTAATAGAGTGACCGCCTGTACCGGCATGGGTTTTCTGTGGTTTCCCATGCTACTCCTATGTTCTATAGGAGTGCGAATGCGGTGCAGTGTAGAATGCACAGCCGCATGCATAGGGTTGGATAGGGCCAATTAGCCAATCAGAGGGCAGAAAGGGCCGGGATATAAAAACAAATAGTTTGACTTGGGAACCTCCATATTAGTATTTACCGGGTTAAAAAAAAAATTAGGTGGAAATAATTTTTCGCCCTGAAATTTATACTTCCCCCCCCCCCGTCCTTGCATTACTATCTCAGTTGAGATGAAGGAGCTTCCTTTCATATTTATAATACACAACATATACATCAATTTACCTATCTATAAGATAATGTACTTGTATTCTATTTCCGATAAGAAATATTTTTTGAAATTCGCGCCCATTTCCCTAGCAATGCCATCTGTTGGTGATCTTATCGAAGCTTGTTCTCATGTTCGAGTTTCGAGTTCGACTTTTTTTACAATCGATTCTCATTCGAGTGCTGTTCGAGTGCTCATTCGATATTCTCGATGCTCTTCTTTATATATAAGGATAAGGATACTTACACATATTTATTCATGGTTTCGACTAAACCTCAATTAAACCGTGGTTAAATCTAGATTAAACTCCAGCGAAACCCCAATTAAATTCTGTTTAGATTGCAATTAAATCTTAATTAAACCTGATTAAAATCATATAAAATACCGGCTAAATAGCATGTGTTGAACTCCGGCTGAACCCTGATGATATATTTCGTTGGAATCGCGAATAAACCTTGATTACACTCTGACTAAAACTGAATTCGAGTTTAGATGTGAATTTAGGGTTTGAATACCGGATAATGCAAAATAAAAAACGGAATAATAGAAAAAGATTGTCATGAAATTTCAATCAATGTCAGGTCTATAACATAAAAACAATGACAAGAAGTAGCAAAATAGAAATTTGGAAAAAAGAGAATCCATTTGGAAGCAAATTGCTACTTAGTTAGCGACAACAACTAGACTCATTTACAAAAAATGCAATTGTCCACTTCATACACTTTTGAAAAATCACAAATCTAGGGAAAACGCAGAAAAACGGTTGCCCAGTGATGAAATTTTATGAGCCATTAATGACAATTGATTGATTGATTGATTGATTTTAGTTCAATAATGATAAGATATAAATGGTATATTTTTTTGCATCAATCCGATCAACAATTCGCAAAAAATCTTTAAAAAAAAGTTTCCCTCTCGTTGTTCAATGCATCTTTTATAATTTTTTTTATAGAAACGAGATGCCTGATTTGGAGAACAGGATTAAGAACTCGAAATGGTGGACCAGTGCGGAAATTGGTGAATATGATGCGGAAGAATTGAGAGATATCAGATGGTTAGAAGATGCTATTGAGATTTATGTGAAAGCGTTTGACGTATTATGGTGAGTTTTGGAATCCTTTAAGGGGAGACCGCGGTGAAATTTGAAAGTCTCGGCTCGGCCTTAAGAGCCATTGGATGACTTTTGATATATGAAGGGATACATAAAAAAGTGAGAAAAATTTCGGACCCGAACCGTTTTGCCCCGTATATCCACCAAAAACGTCATTTTGAACGTTTTTAGCTTAAAAATGCTCCTTGGACCACAGTTTTTATTCGATTTCAACTCTTTTTTTTTTTAATGTTCGCTATACTCCAACGAACAAACCCGAGTATCCGTTTTGCTTTATATTTATTAGATCATGAGAAAATGTTTTTTTTTAGTTTTCATTTTTTTCCCTCTTTTTAGCAAATGCTAAAATTCGTTGTTTTCCGCCCATTTTTTTTTGTTATAATATTTCGATTACTTATGATTACAACGTGGAATAACGAAAAACAACTAATTTTAGCATTTGCTAAAAAGAGGAAAAAAAATAGAAACTAAAGAAATCATTTTCTCATAATCTGATAAATAGAAAGCAAAACAGGTACTTGGGTATAGCGAACATTTCAACAAAAAAAAGTTGAAATCGGATGAAAACTGTGGTGCAAGGGGCATTTCTAAGCTAAAAACGTGAAAAACGACGTTTGTGGTGGATACACGGGGCAAAACGGTTCGGGTCCGAAATTTTTCTCACTTTTTTATATATCCCTTCATATTTCAAAATTCGTCCAATGGCTCTTAAGGCCGAGCCGAGAATTTCAAATTTCACCGCGGTCTCCCCTTAATTGTGTTAACGGCGTAGAGTACAAAGAACGCAAGAACCATGTTAATGTACATCAACTCCACTTTACGGCGAGAACATAATATGCATTTACTACAAATTTCCTTTGAACTTGTCCTGAAAATTGTCATATTTTTTTCCGCTTCTTATTAATCCGTCACTTCAGCGGCAAGTTCGATTTAGATTTTGATCCTTCGTTGCCTCTTACTCAATTGAAATTTTCGCATAAAAATCCGTTCAGTCCAATTTTCATAAGGTTTACATTGAAACAGTTTTAACCCAACGGATTATATAGCTAACAAAGGGCTTGGTAAAATCGGTCCATTGTGTAGATATACTGAGTATTTTGGGCAAGTTAAAGAAAAAAACCTTAGGAAATTCATTCTAGAAAATTTGGATTGAAGAATCGATTTTTATTAATTTGTGTTCAATAAAAGACACAACAAATCTATTGACTTTTTTCTATTAATAGGGGAGGATGGGGCAAAACGGTCCCCCTTCAATCGTCAATATTTTCCGATTCAATAATCCGATTGGGATGAGTTAGAGCTCGTTTTGAAGAATGAAAAATTATCTTCAAAATGAAGTTGAAACTGAGAATTTTCATGATGTCATTCACAAGTTAATGACAATTGAAGGGGGGCCGTTTTGCCCCACCCTCCCCTAATGGCATAGTTAGCCGAAGAGAGGCATCCCGCGCTCCATTTTTTCCATTTTACGTCCACTGAGAGTGGAGTCTGCAAAATCTGAAAATAATTCATTTTGTTACTTAACATATTTTCACTTTCAAAAAAGACAGGTTTCTTTGTCCTTAACAATGTATTAATAAATAATTGAAAATTCGACTTTTTCGACCCAGACTTTCTTTTATAAAATACGCGTATTTTAGGGAGGGGGTGGCTGAAATATTTTCTCGAATTTGCAACAATTTCATCAATAAACATTCATAAACAAATAATATTGCAAGATAGTCTGAATATTGTTTATGAAATTGTTATTTATCTTCACAGTTTATATCAGGGAACTATATATCAATTCAGAATTGGCAACAATCTTATACATCTTAGTTTTGAAGCTTTCGCGGCCATGATTATTGATATCATTGGCTTCCAGATGTATGCCGCGTTTAGTTTCAGCGTTGCGCCAACGTTTCGCAAACATTGCAGCCTGCACCTTCAGGGCTATGAGCTCCGATTCTGAGTTCCGATATCTGGAGATAGTCCTTATATGCCCTCCCCTGTGATGGTGGGAGCGATGTTGAGTGGGCGGGGGGGGGGGGGGGGTGATTGCCAATCATTTTCAATTGATCAACTGGTCAATTGAAAAAAATTTTTAATCAAAAAATTGTAAAAAAAATTTAATAGATTTTTAATTGAGAATCGGAACTCCTAGCCCTAAAGATGCAGACTGCAATGTTTGCGAAACGTCGGCGCAATGCTGAAACCAAACGCGGCATCAACCCGGAAGCTGTTCTCCACATTTCTCATAACCCTACTTCCTTAATATTGTTTATTGAAATAGAAAAAAAATTCTCGTGCTTCACGTATGTGAAGTTCTTCATATGATACGTAAATAATGCACGGTGTATACAGTAGAGTTGAAGAGACTGTGTCCCTCAGAGTTACCCCCACTTCACCCAATCCCTGTTCACATCCTTGTCTCCCACTTCTGAAAACTGAATGCGCAATCTCTTCAGTCTCACCGTACGTATATGGTGTACATTATTCGTGCATCACCCGTATTTGGTGCAAATAGTCACACCGATAAAAACAAGACCAACCTGGTGTACACAAAGCAGATTCCTTCATGGATTACTCACGTATCATGTGAAGAACCTATGCACCCATCTGAAACGAAATATTAGTACATTATGTCATGAGGGCGATAAGCGGCGGTTTGTGAGGAGTGTGGAGTTGCAGCAAGAGGCGTGGCAAGCAGGAGACGAGGATCGCCGAAGGCCTCTCGGATGGCCTGTCTGTCAGTATCAATAAAAATTATCAATGATAATTAATCCAAAACAAAAGATAATTCAATTCTTTCACCGTAGGCCGCCTCTCTTAATGAATCTCTACTGTTATTACCTCTGAAAAAGCTTATTATTTTTTTACCGATGCTGGGGATCGAACCGGAGACCCTATGATTGCTAATCCTATGCCATAACCACTACGCTATCACGCTATTACTATTGAGTAAACTGTACATTGCCTATATGATTTTTATCGGGATATTCGTTGAATTTACGATTCTTCCTGATCTCGCGGATGTGCGTGTGTATTCTCACAGATAAAATATGTTCAATTAAATTTTTATTCATTTCATTAATCAATAATAAAAATGATAATAACAATAACACTAATAAATAAATAGAAATTTGGTGATTTTTTTCTCAAGGTCATTTGCGTGTCAGTTTGATACTCCTCTAATACGTATTGACGGCATCATCATCCCTCCCTTCTGTACATTTGAGAAGGGCTGGCTATTAATTAAATTGATTAATTAATTTGAATTCATTAAATTAAATTAATTTAATTTAATTTATTTTAATAATAGTATAATGATCCTTTTTAAAGACTGAAAATAATTATTGAAAATGGTTGATAAAACTTAATTTGAATAGTATAATAATAGTTAATTAAATTATCCGAAACACTCATTAAAATTAATGTCAGGTGGACCGGATCTGAATTTCATCAGTTTCTCTTCAATTGACCCCGTTCAAATGCCGATCAAAGACATCAAATCGGAATTTGATCAAATTGGGGTCAGGCAGCCGACCTCGCGGTGAGATCGTGCCTACCTGATCAGAACTTGATCTGAATCATCCTGCAGTTTTTCGGATCCGATCTACTGGATCAAAACTTGGTCAGGTTCTCATCAGGAATCACCGGATCAGTCGAACCTTACAAAAACCTGATCATGTTCTGATCGTGCTTCAGGTGGGCCTGAAGCAACTTCCACTCGGGATGTTTTCCATTGCGAGGTGTGTGTAAAAACGCTAATTTCAGGTCCTTCGACACATCCCGCACACACACACACATTTTTTTCGTGGCTGCGCTCCACAAAAATGGGGTTCTTCAGGTTCCGTGACACAAAAAATCAATTAATTTAAAATAAATCAATTTCAATAAACAATATCTAAAAGATAGTAAAAAATCATTTGTCTATCAGTCTCGCCACCCATAAAATATTACCCGCGTATTTTATAGACAAAAAATCCGAGTGGAAAAAGTCAAATTTTCAATTGCTTATTAATAAATTGTTAATCACAAAAACACTGTCTGGAGTTAGACTCTGCGACCTTGATAGTCGGATTCAGCGAGTCAAACAACATAGGATCTAATAGAAAAGTTTCATCGACCTAAAATGCATGCAAACCCCCCCCCCCCCCCCCCCCCNCCCCCCCCCCAGCTTACGGACTATACTCCTTTTTTTGTGGACATGGTGATATTCGCTGTACAGTGCGAAACAACAATGCTCGGAGCTGGTGAATCCAGCGGAGTGGAACAGTGTTTTATCAAACGTTATCGCTACTCATAATGCAAAGCTCAAGACATCCACAAGAAAGTACGACTTCTTATTCAAAACCCAATCCAATATATTCGAAAAACTGGCGGATGTTGAGGTGCGAAACATCGAGGCTAAAGTTCATTGGAATTCGAATCGTTACGGTAATAAGCTATTTAAATTGAGTAATAGGAGAGATACATATCTGACGGCGTAAATTATTTCAGAGACATTCAGGAATGTCCTCATGAACAACGATGATAAGAAATCTGGTTGTGCAACATCCGTCAGTGGTATGACCAGTGAAGATGAAAGCGATATAGCTAAAGCTCTATTTCCTGGGATCGACGATCACGAATGGTGGACAATGGTGAGATTATGTGAACACTTTGCCTTGTTCAAACTGGTATGAAGGGACTCCAGTGAAGTCGTTGAGTGTAACGAGAAGAAATAAATTTGAAATGCCCAAAAAAATAATTATTCATCATGGAAAATTTTTAGTATGAATTCTCAATTTGATTAATGTGAGGAATTAATTCATCAAATTCATACTTCCATTTTTTTTAAAGAACGGTCTCTCGTTTGACGAGGGTGTTTCGATCGGTGGCAACTACATACGTTCGAAAATATTTCGTTCTCCACGGCGGTTCAATCATATGGGGAGTTGAATCAATATCAGCGTTCAATCAACGCAATGCTGCCACTTTTACATAATCCGGCATTTCGGGGCACCGAGAAACATAAATTATTTATTGCAAAAGATTGACACTAATGATAATTTTGATAATGGGCATTAGCAGAGCGAGAGTCTCGTTCTCTCGTCCTTTCTCAACTTAGGATGTCGGGACGACGAATAGGGAAAGTGGGGGAAATTTTTTCTCTATTTTTCACTGTTAGAGAGATAATTGCAGAAAAAAATCGTATGTATATTTCACAAAAAGGTGTCACTGGGTCAGAGTTATTCTCAAGAGCTCAAATCATCTGGGCTCCACGTTCCCTATATTAAGGAGAGTCTACAATACACGTACATTGAGAATAGTACATTACATGCTCGAGCCTTGGAAAACAGATCACCGTCCCCCACGTGCAAGATTGCCTTCCGAACCGACGGCGAGGATGGCAAGCACGTGGGGGAGGGTGATATTTTCCATGGTGAGGTGTGTATATTAATTTTCAGGTCCGGTGACACGAAAAAAAATTATTTTTCCCAAATATCCATTTACTTGAGAGAAGTATTTATTTTTTGCAACGCCGGATTTCTCCAGTAAAGTCATTCCCAGACTATCCTCATTAGGTGTCAATTGTGACAATTATATTGTTCCAGAAGATGAGTATGTTGGTTATGACCTTGAGTGCGCTTCCTCAATAATTATCAACATTAAAAAATTAATTAAAATTATTCCTTGCGGAAAATAAGAACTTTAGGGAAAATGAATAATCATTGGAGGAGTTCATCCAAGGTCAAATGCAACATAGTCATCCTCTAGAGCAACATGATTGTTATAATTGAAACCTAATCAGGATTGCCTGATTAGGTACGATTTTGAAAAAATAAATGCTTCTCTCGAGTAAATGGATATTTGGCAAAAATAATTTTTTTCTCAGTGTATAGGATTTTCCAGATAGGATTTCCTCTAGAATTCCTTATCAGGTTTTTCTTATTGTATTTCTTATAGAATGTCCCATAGCACTTTCTATAGAATTTCATATGAGATTTTAAACAGGATTCCTATAAAATTTAGGGGCATAAGGGTTACAATGAAGTTCAAATGTGTCATATGGGGATCATGTGGAGGTCATATAGGGGTCATGCAAGGTCATAAAGGGTCATTAAAGTCATATAAGGGTCATATGGATGTCATATGGGAATCATCAGGGTTATATGGAGTCATATAGGGGCTACATGGGGGTTATATAGGGATTACATGGCTGTTTTATGAGGGTCATATGAGGATCAAATGACCTTCGTATGACCCCCATATGACCCTCCTACGACTTCTGTATGACCCCCATATGTCCCCATGTGACCCTCATATGACCCTTACATGACCCTTATATGAATCACATATGAGCCTCATATAACTCCTATATGATCCTTCTATGACCCCCTCTTTTGGCCCTCATTCTAACCCTTATGACCCTAAATTTCATAGGAAATCCTATTGAAAATTTTATAGAATGTCCTATAGGGAATCCTATAAAACATTCTGTAGAAAATTCAATGGGAACCACCTGATAAGGAATTCTATAAGAAATCTATAAGAAATCTTCTATAAGTAGAGTTGAAGATGACCAAATAAATATTCGTTAATAGTTAACCAATGGTTCACTTGAAAGGTGAAAGTCCAGTCAAACAAGGCTTTTCAAATATGCATTTGTTAACTATTAACGAATGAACATTTAGTGAGATCAAATAGACCCTATAGGCTTCAACCAAATCCATTTGTTACCAATAACTAATTCTTTCTATTAGTGTATAGAAAATCCTATCTAAAAAACCCATAGCAAATGTTCGAATTCTTCATCGGATTTCCTACAGCATATTTTGTAGGAAATCCTATAGGATTTCTTCATACGTGTAAACGCGCGTCATTCGTTTGCGTTGCATTACGAAGGTGATTAATATTTCTATATTTATTACAACGCCATGCAAACGGAGGCCGTACGTCACTTGCAGACCCTGCCTTAGGTTCATACAAATTTTTTCTGTTTACCTAGCCTAAAGTTCCTAAAGTCAATACATCCTTTTTCCACATAGTACCTGCTACAATAAACGCTATTTATTTTTACGATCGTCATTGGGATCATTTTTTCCATTTTCCAGATAGCTACAGTTGGTGGTGTTGGAGTGTCAATGTTCGCTGTAGGAATTTTTGCGGTGTATGTTGTCATAAGTAATATTCGTGGTCCACGATCACCAAAAAACAAATCAAATAGACGCGAAAGAGACGGAACTATAAGGAGAATCGAGAGCGATCAGGATCTTCAAGTAGTCACCAGGCCTCACAGACCGGCCAGAGAAAATCAGAGGCGTGACAGTAGTAGAAGCATAAGAAGCAATATCTCGGATAAGAGTGTTTGAAGTCTGAATTATTTTATAATTTATTCTTTTGTAAATTCCTATTATTATTATGTACTGATAACATCAATGATTCGAATGAACAGATGGAGAGTATAAATCGCATGATTATGTTGAATCTGATAATGAGAGCAAAACTAGCATCTGTGAAAAATGGTATGGGATATCACGTGGTGCTTTTACTGATGCGCTTCAGCTCATTCTGTTGAATTATTCAAATTCAATCTACATAATTATCGATATATATAAAGGAGAGTTGGGAAACGTATGTAATAAATTATTTCTCGTTTGTCGACTTCTGAATGTACAAATAATACCTGGTTGAGTGAAAGAATTCTGATTACCGCAAAATCATAACCATGATATTATTGCACCCCTCGATGTGATTGACGCAAGAATCAATCGAGGCATAATAAACTATCTATAGAATCAATTTCTTGCTTCCCTACTTTTCAACCCAACAGTTTATTACAACCTCTGACAGAAAAGATTCGTATTGCTAATTAATTTGCGTAGGCTTCAGGACTTACAGAAATTACATAACTCAATCGTTAACACGTTTCATTAATGATCGTTATTCTTTTTAATTTCTCATTCGTTTTTTTATAACTATTCGTAATAGAAGTAAAAAATCTTTGCATATTTACAATTGATCATAAAATTATATGGGAGTTACCGTTGATTAGACGCTCGTGAAGCATCTGGAATTTGTGACAATGAATCGATGAACATCCGGTAAGGCGGATGAGGGAGAAAAATAATGTACAAAAAGTTTTACCGCGGATATGACGGCTTGAAGAACGTAACGGAAGTACACCTAACTGAGTGGCTGTTGGCTATTGTTCTCACCACTTGACCCAATCACACTCTTAATCAGCCATTATGCAAGCAAAATATGATCTGACTTTAGTGCTCGGTTATGGTCGTAAATCGTACATACTTTTTCTTCATACATTTTTTATCCGAGTATCTGTAGAAGAGCTAAATGGCTCGATTATCATTCATAGAAACGTCTATTGAACTGGTAATTAAATATAGCAACATTTTCAAATAATGAGCGTTGATTCTAGCTGATGAGTGGTGATTGAATAATGGAAAATGTAATAATTCAATAGTTGGAAAAAAATAGAATATTTTTCTATTGAATCTCATCTGCTGACCATCATCAACTTAAAAATCAATGTTCTAAGTAGTAAAGAAATATTAAATTCTTTGCTAAGGGGATCTCCCAAGGGCTTTTATTCTGTTGACACAACACTTTTTCACCGAGATATCCACGAATGGCAGAGGTAAATTAATGAAAGGGGAATCACGTCAGTGTGCTGCGAATGTAACGGGAACCAGTTGAGGTCATGAATACGCACTTGGTATTTCCCCACTCACAGTTTCTCGTGAATGAAATGGAACACAATCGAAGTGAATAACTCAGGTAAATAGAATAAAATCACCTCCAGTGTAGTGGGTGATTAATAGCCTCCTTACAAATTGCTTAATGATTCATTAATTTTTATCAATTAAGTTTCAAGTATTATCATTCACTGACAACGGATGATTTATCATCACTTGTTTAATATTTGCGGAAATGAATTATGAGAATATCATCAATTGCTATTGGCTAATCGTTACAAATTCTACGATTCATATCATAACATGATAGTCATGATTATTATGTATAATGTGCAACGTCATCGTGATATAAAATTCACGGCCTAATAATTCATGTAATCTACTTGTTAATTGTTATGTATAGATTCATATAAAACCCGATCTATACGATTATAATGGACAAAAATTTCTAAAGTTGCTACTTATACACGCGGTTGAACGGGTCATTTTAGCATCTTTTTCACGTTATTCCTCGGTACAATTATCGATGCCCCATTCAACCCCGTGTATAAGTAGCAACTTTAGAAATTATTCCCATCGTTATACTGTATATGCAGTTTTTGGTATTCTACACACAGTTTTTAAATGGATTGAATCATGTGTTAAAGAATTTTTATTCAATAGGAAACTTGCATGAATCTTTTTCAATTTTCTAATCTCAAGTTTAGGACCTGAATGATTCATTTTTCATTGACAACCGTTCGAAATATTGCTCATTAATTAACTAGGGGGCTTCGCTCCCTGCTCGCTTCGCTCACCTCCGCCCCATGCGACCTTGTGGGTGTGACCGTAAGGATTCTTCCCCCCCCCCCTCTTCTAAGGAGAGAGGAAGAGAGAAACACGATTAGTTTAATTTTATTTACCCCCCCCCGCTCGTTTCGCTCGCTCCCTCCCGCCCCATGCGACCTTGCGGGTGTGAACTTGTGTCTTGTGACCCTTATAGCCTATATGATCCTTATGGTCCGAATGACCCTTGTAACTTTTATAGCCTATATGACTCTTGTGACCCTTATAGCCTATATGACTCTTGTGACTCTTATAGTCTATATGACCCTTATGACCCTCATTTTCCATATGACCCTTATGATCTTTATGAGCTGTAGAACCCTTAGGACCCATATGACCCTTATGTTTCTTGGAGTCCATATGACCCTTATAACCCTTAGGACCCATATGAATTCCCTTATGTTCCACATGACCCTTGTGACCCTTAGTGCCTATATGACCCTTCTGACCCTTATGACGCCCGGAACCTTCATAACCCCTGAAAATTTTTCAGTGTTACACGAATACTATTTTATGACCCTTGTAGTCTATATGACCCATATGACCCTTAGGGTCCGTATGACCCTTATGACTTTCAGGTTCCAGATAACCCTTATAACCCTTAGGTCCCGTATGACTCTTATGACCCTTGTGACCCATATGATCCTTATATTTCACATGACTCTTGTGACCCTTCTGACCCTTATGACCCCCGGGATCCTCATGACCCCTGAAAATTCTTCAGCGTTAGACGAAAGCTACTTTTTTATTATATAGAGAGATAATTAATTGTTAAAAGTTGAAGATTTCAAACGCTTTGAAATCGCTAATGACGTCACACAGACGGTCGAGGGCTGGACCAATCACAGAATGGCTCCAGCCGATCTAACCCAATCTTAAGATATGCCTCGGCCAATGAAGAACAACTCAGTCTTTTCTTTTTCGACCAACGAGTGTTACCTAACCGTCTTCGTTATGTCATGACCAAAAAATTGGCCTCAAAAGCAACTGATTTTCAATTAATTATCATAACACATTTAGGCAATATACATCCATACTTTTCGCCATTTAGGTATTCATATATTATGAGAAATGTGTACATAGTAGAATTCGAAAGAATTGAGCTTCATTTGCATGAACTTGCGTTCCCTATTATCAGTTTTCTTTTTCAAATTTCGTCTAACCCCAAGATTCCAAATCTAATCGATCTTCAAATCTAATCGCGATCTTAATTTTCATTTGTTCTCTTTAGAAATTCAAGTATGGCTTTACGAAATAATCCGAGGGGTCATTCACTGTCGAATATCGTGTCGCAATGATTGCTGATTTCAAAATGATTTTGAAGTGATTTCAAATGATTTCAAATTTTCGATTTGAAATGATCTCATTCCCATAAAAATTGAGTGTTTCGGATAACGACGATTAGACATATTTTTAAGCAAAACTGCTTTTTCTTCATTAGAAATTCCCTTTTCATTTTGATTTGTTAGATAATATTACATCGAAAAAAGCACTGAACTCATTTGTGTCATTGAAAAAAGAAAAAACAGAGAAGTCCATTGATCCCGTCGTCTTATTTCACCCCAGTTTCTCTTAATTGTCTTTTTTTATTTTGTTTTTTTCATATTGTTATGAAGAGAGGATCTCTGCCGGTAGACTATACTTGATAAATAACGGGTGTTAAATGAACAATAAATGTTCCTTTCTTTTTCAGTCATTTCAAATACACTGTTAGAAATGTTTTGAAATTTTGTGGAAAATATGATAGTAATTCCCATGAGATTGACATTGAATCGGATTTAAGGAAAAAATATTTATGAAATTTCAAGTCTTGAGTAGAATGCACGAAAATTCATGAATTTTCAGTGGGAGTGAGATGGAAATTTCACAACCTCCCGGGAAGGAAAAGTAAAACGGGCCAAGATTGGGCCAGTAGTGGCAGCCGAGCTGCCGAGTCTTGGGTGCCGATCCTCAATCGGCCTTGGCCCAGCCTCGGCTAGCTATTGGTTTGATAACGTTGGGCCGGTATTGGTTGCCGCGCAGCGGCCAAAGATCGGCACCCGTGACCCACCCAATACTCATTTTTAATAGTTGAAAAAATTAATTAATGCATCATTTTTTTATGATTCAATTTACATTCTGCAGCTAATCGTAAAAAAACCAAGAACCGCTGATAATGATGAGTGAAAAATTGGACTCGTCGGGATTTGATCCTGGTACCTTCGGGTTGCTAGACCTTGACTTTACCCTCTCGTTACCCCTCTCTTAGTTACGAAGAAGTTTATCAGCTGTATGAATAAAATATGGTATTCTTATCTGATTCTTTACTTTTCTTTAATTATGAAACTCAATATAAATATGGTAAACAGCCTATTTATTTATGATCAATAAATAATAAGACTACAGCATTAAGGTCTCGAGTTTGAACCTTACATACCTTATGCTTGCATGACCCTTAGCATCTGTTTACACGTTTTCCTGTATGACCCATCCGACCGCTATGATCATTCGACCTTTTATAAAAGCCTCCAACCCTTACAAGTTGATTTACTATTACCCCTATTTGACCCTTATGAACTCCGTGACCCTTGTGAGGGTTTGGCCCGTTGGAATATTACGCTCAGTTTCTCTGCTAAACAGTGACCCTAATGGAAGTTTGACCCTTAAAATTGATTAACTTGTCGTTCCTGTTTGACCCTTATCAAGTCTCGGCGTCCGAAGTTTACCCAATTATTGGCCGAGACTTGGGATTCGACAAATGGCCATTTGGCGTTCAGCCGACACTTGGCCGTGAAGGAGTCGCCGAAATTTGGCATGCCAGTTCAAAGCCGATGTTTGGCCGTGAGTGGGTCGCCAAGGCTTGGCATGCCAATTCTAGGCCGATTCAACAGCACCGGCAATTCGGCCCCGGATTGGTTTCAGTGGAACATGAATATTCAGAAACAAAATGACATGAATTTTCAATTTTTCCCTGAATTTTCCTGATGTTTCTGAATTTTCACAGAATAATTGAACTGAAAAATCAAGTATTTTATTCATTTTCAGATCATTTGAACAGAAAATCAATGGAATATTTGATTTTTTAATGACAAGATTTCCAGAAACTTCAGTGGAACTTGAACACGATAAAAATTTTTACCGGAATTTGGCACGAGAAATTCAGACGAAAATTTTTAACAATGTGTATTTCAACATGAGGCCTAAAATAACTTTTTTTTTATCGCTCCCTCATGGTCGGAATGACAAAAATAAAATTTCTCATCTCGTTGATTTCGTTATCGCAAGTGATTTCAGAATTGATTCCATCTGATTTCAATCCAGAGTGACATAGTCATATTCTATTACACTGAGAGAAAAATTTCCTAATTGTAGACCATATTTATTTACTTGAGAGAAGTCAATTATTTTCAATGGCATTGATCTCACAATGTTTGCGCTTAACAGGTCTCGAATAAATCCTCATTTATCACTTTCGTTCCGCGTTATATCATGAATATATTACATATCGAAACATTGGAGATGCATTAAAAAAATCATGGAAACAATAAATACTGGAAGATTCGCGATTCTTCTAGGCGATATGAGTGAATTCATTTGCAACAAAATCATACTTGAACACAAGAATATTTTAAAGCATGAGACCTTTCTCGGGTAACGTGAGTTTAGGTGACGAGGAGAATTAACTGATTGAAAAAAAATTACATGTCTGAAGTAAATATGTTTTAAATATTAGGAATTTTTTTCTCAGTGTACCTAGTGAGTAATTCTTTGAGATAATCTCATGTTTCATTACCTCACCAGTAACCCTCGAAGTCAGGACGATTATTATTAAATGCGGAATCGATTTGATAATCCATTCTCAAAGGCTTGTACGAGGTAAATTACTGTGAGTGTTCAAGTCTATACCGCTTGAAACGAGTATTTTTCCAGATGAATATTCTAGAATGATAGAATTCACTGCAGAGGAGAATTGTAGCTCCGGTACAATTTGGGTGATAGGTACAATTGGATGATTGGTTGTATTATTACCCAATAACAAAATGAACACACTTGTTCGAGGCTTCTTGGATAAAAATCAGACTTCGCTGAAACTTCAGCCAGGCAATATTCCAAGTTTCCCACCCTCTGAACCTGGTTCCCATCCATTAATTAACTGCTTCATTAATATAATAATTAATTCTGTCATATGCTCCGGCTATTGGGTCTGAAAAAAATCAATAAATTGTTAAATATAAATTTTTGAATTGTCTTGACATACATTAACACTGTTTTACTAATTGTCCAATTATCATGAAACTAGATCGTTCTAAAATAAACTCAGAGAATTTTTCGTAGTCTAGAAAATCTTCTATGAAGATGTCCCAACATCTCTTTTAAAATCACTCATTATCGTGATAATTTGATATTCACAAGAATGTGAAAAGTCAACTAGCTACGTTTTATCACTGTGCTAGAGAATTATCTTTGATGATAAAAATCTCAGCTTCAATCAAGAGAAAATCGCAGGAGTAATATGCTTTATTCGTCACCCTAAAAATCATCGAAAGCGGTAGTATTTATTCGGAAGAAATTAACGAAAGTGTGCTGTCAATTGGAAAACTACAATCAAGACAATGCACTTGGCCATCAAGCTAGATAGCGTGAATAGAAGGGCGATACCAGTGAATAATCTGGGGTCTCCCGAAGCCAGTGCCATATAAAAGCTCGCGTTATACAGTCGAAAGGAGACACTCACTAACGGGAACCAGTTCGTTGATCACCTACACAATTAGTTCACGTCGAGAAATATACGAAAATATACTCATCAGTCAAAATTATCAGTCCTAAATATCAAGATAAAACACGTTTATCGTATCTATATTGCAAATTGCCATTGTTCGTATCGTGTGAAAGTGATAGCTATTCAAAAAAAGTAAAAGTGAAACGTGGATAATCTGCATACAGACGGATTTCAAAAGGTTTTGGCAATTTATTCGAGGAAGTGTGGAAACGTGAGTGACTTAAAAGAGTTAAAGAGCGATTCATCCAAGAAAAATCAGATATAATCACGAGCATAAGCGGTCAGTTGAATCATATTTATTAAAATTGTTATATTGTTCACAATTTGCCTCATGTCAGCTGTCGATCATGGTGACATTTGTGAGATTATTAAATTTATTCACAAAGGAAAAATCACAGCTCGCCACAGCATATCTCTACTTGACTAAACAATTTTTTTTGTTAATAAAACCTCGCAAGAGTTTTCACTGATGGCAGCCAAAATTTCATTTGTAAGGACAAAGTTTTTTGGCTTTATAATTTGACTTGCGTTTTGATCACAATAATTTTTTTTATAGAGCATTATGATATGAGACAAAAGAAAATTTGTTAGATGCCAGAATTTTGTTTTCGTGCTCATTAACTGCGCTTACGTAAAATGTACATTCATTGCAGATAGAATATCAAATACCCGCATATTTAACAAAAATATAATTATTCATAACCGGGGAAAATAATCTCTGAGAAAAAGTTCACTGCGCTTCTGTCTGCGGGTAGCACGTGTACGTGGTCAATTACTCTCGCACCTGCCTTTCTGGTTTTGTAACAACTCTTTGAACGTACCTATACAACCATCATTATAAAATTCGGGTCAACCTTTTCTTTGTAGCGAGCAGCACCATTAGGTTTAATGTGATAAGCCAGTTGGTACATTGAACTATTGACGAATAGTTTGCGTGAGAACTTTGAACACTACTGCAAATATTTTGAATATATTGTAGTCCTATAAAACCATGCCCGGGAGAAATCTCTGACGAAACCGCTCGTTCGCTGAAAGAGAGTTTCTCTATATATTCTTGGCAACCAACAAGGATTTTGCAAATCACTCGGTTGTCCTTTGTGGAGGCAAATGATGGCTAGGGGGGATGTCGGTGAGATTTGAAAGTCTTCGGTAGAGCTGGGGGCTCAGTCCGTGACTCTTGATATATGATGATGGGAAATGTTAAGACTTATTAAATAATCCTTACACCACAACTTTCATGCGATGGACATAGTTTTTTTTATTTTTTTAAACTTTCCTCTGACTCCAAAGAACAAAATTAAGGAAACCCAATTTTTGTAGTTTTTTCTGTTATTCGGTTTTCGTTTTTTGTCAATTCATAAGGGAAACGCCGTTGCATGTCGTTCTTTGTTAGATGTATTGACTGGATAACCGGAGAAATAAAAAAAATTGACGTTTTCAATTGAAGTGTCTAAATAGTATATTGCGTTACTAGTGTGTAAAGTTCAAGAGCGTGCGTAAAGTGAATTTCGAGTGCGCAAAGCGAAGCTTTACACACCAGACTAGGGTTAACTCTGGATTGGCCACCATATGAGGGAATCGTCACGGCGCTTGTCGTTAATTACCATTCACTGGATAACCGGAAAATTGAAAAAAAATGTGACTTCTTCAATTGAAGTGTACAACACATTGTAGTGATTTTAGAACCACATAATTTTCAAAATTCCAAAAGAAAATTGATTATTTCCAACAGAATTTGTTTCCCCCATGATAAATGAAATAGTCCGTCGCGCAACGTTGCCAGAAACTCACTAAACGTGCTCGGGCAATGTAGAGTGAATTCGGCAATGTTAAAGCCTAAATAACACGGCGGCACATTCTTGCAGAGGTGACCAAGTCACTGGGCTGTATAGCGTGACCAGACTAGGGTTAACCCTAGATTTGTCACCATATAAGAGAATCTTCTCTGCAGCGCATCGTTATTCGTTAATTACCATTGACTGGATAACCGGAAAAATAGAAAAGAGTGTATTGTGTTACTAGCGCGTAAAGTTCCACTTTTTCACACGCACGCGTAACACATCCTATTTTTTGTGGTACCTGCCGAGTTCATTGTTCGGAACGGTAGTGGGGGTAATATGGTTGTTTTTCTGCACGAGTGCGTAAATTTCAAAAGCGTGCGTAAAGTGAAGCAAAAGTTCGGATAGGACAAAATCGATTGTGGTCATCATGTTTCCCACTTTTTAACATATGCCATCATATATCAAAAGTCTATCAGTAATACATCAAAGGATTCCTACCTCTACCGAACACTTTCAAATCTCACCGACGTCCATTCGTAATTTATAATTAGTGAAGAATATCACATAAGCAAAAAGCACTCTCAGAAAAAGTATTTTAGAAACCACGTAAGAAATTACATTCTAAAACGTAATACATCACGCAAAAAAAATTTTTCACTCGATATATCTCTACAATTCCTAAATTAAGAAAAAAATCATCTTTCACTATGCAATTTTACAGTATTTTTACGTAAAATTTTCTGAATTTAAATGACAAATTTCCAAAAGAGCATTTTGCAACACGACTATGTCTTGTCAAGAAATCTTTACTAGATTTTTTCATCCGTGTGTGACATTTCCTGAAGGAAAATATTTCATCAATATCCACTATCATAATGATCGAATCGGCTGTGAACAAAATTCATTTTAGATTTCTGAAGGAATGCTTTGTTTTTTCTGATTGTATGCCAATAGAAATCTATCGATCATCCGATAGGACTAGAATATGTTCATAATGAATGCATCAGCAGAATTTTGATCCCACTGTTCGTGGCTTCCGTCTAAATATTCCACTCAAAAAAGTGTTCTTCGTCTTCGACCTTCTTTCATCAATTTGGTAGCTAAGTCGTAGTATAACACTTCTCACACATTTTTTCATTTAATAGAGATGACAAATTTATCAAGATATTCTTTTCGAAGATCTCACATTGGTCTGCGACGAGATCACAATAAAAATTCCGCAATGTCCCCTCAACTTCTAGGTAATTTACAAAAACTGACTAGATCTTATTTCATCACTTCAGCAATCAATCATTCTCCGTCTGTCAGAAAGATGAATTTTTAACTCAATATAGAACATTGTTTAAGCATATTTCTAACAGATAGTTCTACAGCAAATTTCTCATAATGAAAAAAAAGAATTGATATTATTTTGCTATTAATGGTTCGCCAACTGTTTTGTCCAATTGTCTTTGCCCAAAATGTACAAATATTTGTAGAAATTGTAACTTTTATTCTATTTCTCATTGTAATTAATGAGTTTTTGAAGGCTATGCATGACGCAATTGAAGGACGTCTTTTCAGAGAATAGTGTAGGTCGGCAGTATGAGAGCCACGTTTCGAGTATTTGATTTCACTGAAACAAGGTGAAATCAGTAAACTGGTCGTTACAATGCGTCGAAAAACCGTGAATGATAAAAAAACCGAAAAGCAAAAAAATGAGTGGAAACAGCTGAGGAAATCTGTGCTGGATTTCTACGAAAAAAAGTCTCCACAGGATAAACTGTGTGAGAAGACTAAAAACTATCAATTTTCCTCTTATGAAATATGTTTGATTGATTATTTCCAACGTCTGATGTGTGGTAATCATCAAAGACCAAGTACAATTTCTCAATTGAATAATTTATCTCTTTTTCTAACAGATGGGCTCACTGCAGCAACACTCAGTCCTAAAGGGGAATAACATAAGTTGGAAAGATAAAGATAATATTGTACACAGGATTTTCCAAGAGGTTGCCAAGAATTGTGGAGAACAAGCAGCCATAATTCATGAAGGTAATTATTCAAAATTTGAATAAAATCTGTATCCATTTACGAATATTTAATACTCAATCTTGTTATGATACAGATGAAAACGGGGGAAATTACTCCTTTTCCTACAAAGAGTTGGAGTCATCAACGAATAGATTGGCAAGAACCCTGAGGAAGTTATCGAAGCCTTCTACGAAGACGGATTCAATCATCGCTGTCTCTATGAAACCTTCCCATAATCTCCCAATTATTCTCCTCTCAATCTTAAAATCTGGTATGGCTTACCTACCACTCGATGTAGAATTTCCCGCGTCAAGAGTCAAACATATTCTGGAGGAATCGGAACCGCTCATGGTCATCATTGACGGAGGTAGTTATCTTAATTGAATTTCCAACGTCACTCTTAACACAATAAGTGACAGAATATTTGCGAAAATATCGATAAGCAATACGGAAAAACCTTGTTATGACTTCTGGACTAGGATGCAGAGTTAATCGTCACCCTGGAGGAACATTCACTATGTGAAGGATATGATTTCCTAGATTATTTAACAATGCACTCGAGGTCACCGTCTCCACCCTGCCAACTGGTCATCAATTAGCAATTCTTCCTCACAGCAATAATCACAATAAACATACTCCATATTTTCTGTTGCAACAGTTGTAAACTATTGCACCTAGATTGATCATGGAATGAATTTCAATGAGACTATACTTTTTTCTTTGCAGATTGCAAATCAATTTACGAAGGAACACAAGTGTCAACTCTTAACGAGTTATGGGAAGAGTCTGTAAACGAATCTGACGAGTCGCTCGATCACAATGAAGATCCTGAACAACTTGCCATAGTCCTTTACACGTCTGGTAGCACCGGAGTGCCGAAAGGGGTCAGGTTACCCCATGCCACCTTAATCAATCGTCTCCAGTGGCAGTGGAGAGAGCTGCCCTTTAGGGATGATGAGCAGTTTTGTATTTTCAAAACGGCTCTAACTTTTGTCGACAGTGCCCCCGAAATTTGGGGACCTCTTCTTCAAGGTCGAACGATCATTGTTGTTCCGAAACAAGTTACCAAGGATCCAGAGAGATTTATCAATACTCTCGAGAAGCATAAGATCCAGAGACTTGTTCTTGTACCTTCTCTTCTTCAGTCAATGCTCATGTACCTCGACATTCGTGTAAGTTGAGCAATTAATCTGTTAGGGGGTCATTACTTGATGAAATATTTATTCCAGAATGATATCGAAATGTTGAAATCTTTACGACTCTGGATATGCTCCGGTGAAACTCTCTCGCAGTCATTGGCCCAAAAATTCTTCACAAAATTTTCAACGTTCAAGCATACACTTGCAAATTTCTACGGAAGTACTGAAGTCATGGGCGATGTCACGTATCACCTACTAAATGAACCGAGTCAATTAAAAGATATCCAAAAAGTGCCCATTGGTACAGCAAATACTTATACTGTTGATATTGAACTTGTTTGTAATTTATGCTGATGTATTCATATAAATGCATGTTTTTTCTCATTACAGGACGGCCTTTAGATAACTGTATCGTTTATCTGGTGAATAAAGACCTTCGTTTGGTGGCACAGGGAGATGTTGGTGAATTAGTGGTGGCAGGTAGAAATTTAGCCGCGGGTTACATCCGCGGACGAGATCCCCACAAATTTGTCAACAACCCTCATGCCATTGACCCAGGTAAATTGAAAAAAAATGCAGTAATTTCCATCATTTAGAGTTTTAATTGACGAATCCTTCATCAACTTTCGCTTCCGCATAACTCGGCAGGGCTACCTTGGCCTAATTCGGTTTCAGTAAAAAGTGGGAATAACCATAACAGAATAATCAACATAATCAGTCGAGCGGAGATTTCACACATAAATATAGACAGAGGACATCAACCGGTGGCTTCGTTAAACCCATGATAAGTCAAGGACTTGTTACACAAAATTAACCCATTATTATCCAGTTAATTAATTTGAATACTAATGAGTCTTCGTTGACGCACCGGAAACCATGGTACAATGCATCTAACAATATTGGCCTTGTAACTAAACGCAACTGTTTCACGATTGTTCCAATAAATTGCCTTGTGAGCCCTATTCTGCAAAGATTGCAGATTGGTACTCTCCACTCACTTGGCCATGATTTTACAATGCGACACAGCATTAAATAAAACGACAAAATCGCATTATAATTATGAATTTTCAGTTTTAATGTCAGCGGGGAATTTTTACTGCTTGACAATTGCTGCAGTATTTTAAACTTTTTCTAATGATTGTGATAATAGCCTCAAAAGCCTCGGGATTTTATTTTTCGCAGTATTAACGTTGTGTTACTGGAATCTGAGTGGTTTAATTTGGAATGCCGACAAATAAGTAATTTTATAATTGCAATAAGGCAGCAACATATTCAATAGATTTCTCAGATGATTGAAATGTCAGAATCTCATTGCATTTTACGCAGTTGACACCAATAAGTCATGAATGGCACATGGTATCGAATTGCACTACTAGTTGACAACTATGAATGAATCATGGGAAAGTTGTTGTGGATTCCCAAGGAAGGGAGTACTCTATACTCTGGCCTTCTCTAACTCTGCTCTTGAACTTAGATCCTGACTAATGTAACTGATACCTTTATATTTGTATTCATTTTTTCTTTTTTTATCATTCACGCAGAATATTCAATGATCTATCGCACCGGTGACTATGCAAGAATCGTGAAAGGAATGTTTATCTATGAAGGACGGACAGACTCGCAGATCAAGATCCGAGGACATCGGGTTGATCTTGCGGAAGTTGAAAAATCCGTTGCCGCCGTCCCTACTGTGGATAAGGCCGTTGTACTGTGTCACAAACCTGGGGAGATATCACAGGTATAATGAAGACGTCGTTTTCATTTGCGCATTATCCCGTAATTAATTGGATGAATCATTTAATTCCTCTATTAGTCAGTGACCAACATTCATTAATTGCTAACTATTTCAGGCGTTAATTACATTCGTAACTCTAAAGGCAGGAAGTTGTGCATCTGGTTTACAAATTGAAAACTACCTGCAGAGTACATTACCATCGTACATGATTCCTCAAGTCATTGTTCTAGAAAATATACCGCTACTTTTCAATGGGAAAACAGACAGACAGACGTTACTGAGAATGTATGAAACATCGAGTTGTAACAGAGGTAGGTTTTTCCGTTAAAGGAACAAATCATTCTATTACATTTTTTATATGATACGTACGTGTAACCGCATGCGGGTTTCAGTTGACTATAGTCAACTGGAAAGTAGCGGGTTTCGAGCGCCTACCCACACTCAACTAAAACCCGAAATAACGCATGACGCGCATCCGCATCACCTATTAAAAGAGAATGCAAGGAAGGAAATCTAACCTCTGAATAGTGAATACATGGAATGACTGAAAAATGAAAAGGTGATTTTCAAAGCAGTTAAAATGAGCCAAAATCGTATAATTCCTGATAGTGATAAAAAGTTAGGCAGTGAGGAGGATTTATTTACTGATGAGGAGGAGTTGATTGGTGATGTGCCATTTGAAGAAAATGGAAATGAAATATTTTCCAATGAAGCAACAGCAGGATCCCCAAAAACTCCTTCGATCAAATACTGTAACTTAAGGGCTTTATTGAATTCTAATGATCAAAATAATATTAAGGAAACACAGAGAAAAATTATTTTTGCTTTTCAGAGACATGTCACAGAATTCACCGAAACTTCACTGAAATTTGGTGATTGATTTCTAGAAATTAGTGATAAGTTGTTGAGAATTCAGTAACGAAAATGAAATTTTTCAATCACACTTTTCTATAATTACTTTTTTAAATAGATGTGATATTTTTTCCACTGCCCCCCCCCCATCGGGGGCTTCGCCCCCTGGACCGCCTTTTCTCATGGGGGGCTTCGCCCCCCACACCCCCCCTCCACCACTAAACTTCATCACGCACTTATCATATAATAGTATATTTCGTAACGAGTGTAAAAAAGTGTTTTTTTGCGAGTGGGAGGTTTATATCACTTATATTTCTTGCCGCCAGAAATCGTTCATTTTGCGTCAAAAAATGAGAAAATTGCTAAAAATAAAAGCTCCGATTTTGTGAATCATGGGTCTGGGGCCTTCATATTGAATGAGTACAGAATTCATGCAGGGCAGAACCTTCAGATATTTCTAAAACATAACCATCATTTGCTCTCAACCGCAATGAGTTCGAAGGAAAGCAATATAGTATGTTTCTGGGCTACTGCGATGGGTTTTTTTACTCGTGTGGCGTTGGCGTCCGAGCCGAAAGCGAGGACTGGCCAACCACACGAGTAAAAAAACGCATCGCAGCAGCCCGGGACAAGATTTTTTTGTACCGTCGATATACCAGTTAATGCCACCTAGAGCCGTGTCCGCTAGTATAATACGTAGGTTATGTATATTTTCAATGCTAGGTGAAATCCTGTTGACTCAGGAGCAAGTTTATAGTTTTATCTTTGAATTCAACATATTATTCATCCCTAAATATAGAAAAATTGATTTAAATTGAAGTTTGAACAAAAGACCCGCGTGCGCCAGTTTATGCCACCCTCAAAACGGCTTGTCCCAGTTTCTGCCATGGCGAAAAGCCAGTTAGTGCCGCTACATTATTAAATCACATTCAATCATTGTGAATGGATGAAATAATTATTTATTCAGTAAACTATTACAAAACTTCCCTTCATAGGTTATACTTAATAGGAAACATAATAAATAAAATTATTCTTCAGGTTTTTTTGGTATTTGTGACGCATTTTCAGTTCCCTTCAGTTTCCTCCATAAATCAAAAAGACTTTAATGCGATCGATCTCCCATCGATTCTCTTGTACCTTAGAGTAGTTCTAGGAATGTTGTATTTTTTAGCAACAGTAGCAACTGGAGATCCAGTCTTGATCTCAATGAAAGCGTTTGTCAACGACAGTTCTGTGTATTTTGGCCCCCGGAGTGGGTTGTTCAGTTTGGTCCTAGCGAAAAATAAAAATATTGTATATAAATTCATTCCCAATCAATTTTATCATTTTCCAAAACATCAAAATAAAGTTAATCAACATTTGGTTCGAACTACATAGTGTCGATTTATATTTTTACGAAAGTTTAGGGAGATTGGAAGGTTAGACACACGAGTGGCACTAACTGGAACGAGGGCTCATTCGAAGGAGCCAGTCATTGCCACTCATATTTTCGTGTTAAAAAGGTGATTTCATCCATGTTCAACGAATGTATATGAATTAGCAATCAATTCCTGACAGATAACTACAATTTTGTAATGATTTAATATTTACATTTTGAAGAATATGAACGAAAACTAAACTGTACATTTTAACCTCTCTGAGAGAGCCACTACCATTTTATTGAGTCCAGCGTGTCTTTCACACTTTCCGGTTGAATAAAAAATACCTTTCGCAGTTCAAAAGTGATAATTCTTGATGACAGGGGGCGAGAGAGATTGCTCTAGAGATTCATGGTGAGCACTGTGGAGTCCAAGAATTATTGCACTTTGATATACCTGAAAATGTGCTCAAAGTGGCAGAAACTGGCACAGTGGCATCTACTGGTACATCGACGGTAGTGATTTTCCAGTTTTCGAGTTTGCGAAGTATGCAATACCAATTCTCAGACGAGAAATCGTGAGAAGCAGTACAGAATAGTACATTACATGCCCGAGCCTTGGAAAGCAGATCACCGTCCCCCACGTGCAAGATTGCCTTCCGAGCCGAAGGCGAGGATGGCAAGCACGTGGGAGAGGGTGATATGTTTTCCATGGCGAGGTGTGTATATTAATTTTTGTGTCGAGGGTAGAGATGCGAAGGCGTCATGTGACCGGTCATAAAGTGGTCATGTGACCGTCAATGACGGTCACATGACAAGACCCCAACGACCGCCGGTCCGGTCACAACAAATTTTTACATGACGGTCACAATTGGCGAAAAACTGTGACGGTCATTTTGCATCTATATAGATGAAATACTTTTTTGTTCATCTATTTTTCTTTCTAATTAACTAGAACTCTCGACATTGTTTACTTACTTTAGTATCTAGAACTCTTGACTTCGTTTATTTTGTTCCAAAGATGAAAAGTGTAATCATTCTCTCATGAGTATGCAAAAATATATGTGTAAGCACATGTTTCATAATTTTATAATTAAAAAAAATTGTTGTAGTACAGTTGTACACATACATTTCAAGTCATCCATAAGAACCTTATAATAAACAATAATTGATAATCAATAATAAATTGAACGAATAAACGATGCCAATTATATAGAAATTATATGACCGTCACAAAAAGCAATATATTTATGACGATTATTTTGCACCTATATAGATGGTTTGGTAACGGAAATTACTATTTTACTCTTTTCACGGCCAAAAATTCTTTGTGACGGTCACAAAAAATTTGTAACCGTTATTTGCCATTAGAAATTTCGGGACGTCACATGACCGTCACAGCACCGTTATTTTTTGGTCATATGACACAATCA
The DNA here is from genome assembly GCF_001412515.2 of Diachasma alloeum. NCBI lineage: Eukaryota > Metazoa > Arthropoda > Insecta > Hymenoptera > Braconidae > Diachasma > Diachasma alloeum. The sequence continues at coordinate 200,905 of NW_021680509.1, forward strand.
CAAAAATGACGGTCATTTCGCATCTCTAGTCGAGGGACCTGCAAAACGCCAATTTCGTGGCGCGCAGCGCCACAAAAATGGGGTTTTTCGGTCTAATGACGAAACATATTACTCCTTCTCTCAAACTTACTTTGTCTCTACAGGAATATTATCTAATTTCCAGAAAAAAAAATCATTTTTTGATTCAGTATCATCCTTCTTTAGCCCGAAGAGTACCGATTTCTTGTCTAGAATCTACCATGAATTGATTGAATATGCATGCGATGGTCTCCACTCAAGGAATATTTTTGTCATATTATGTCGATTTTTCTCTCAGTGTTCATGCCGAAGAATGCATTGAGATAATCACTGAACAAAATGAGGTATATGAATAAATTAACAGAGAGATTTTGCCAGCTATCAAAATAAAAAAAGGGGAGGTTGGAGAAAAATGAAACAGCCATAAAACGACTATTCGACACAATTCAAGCAATTCGACACAATTCATAATAATTTTGTATTCGTCTTATAATTCAATTGATTAGATTAGGCCGATTACACTTTTTTTTCATTCGATTGAAATTCAGTATCATATTTTCCTTTTTCCCCCTCTGGGTCTCCCCATGGGCCTTCCTCTGGACGTTGGATTTTGCTGTTTCATTTTCTTTTTTTAGTTAATCTGTTGACAAAATCTTCTCGCATCAAAACTTCTCAATCATTTTCTAAATAATTTTTTTTTCTATTCTACGGAAAATTATTATTCTAATCAGTACTTCCACTAATAAAAAAAAGTTAATCAACAAAAATTATTTTAAAAAATAGTTAATAAAAAAATGTTTTGGGTTAAATTACGTCAAACAGCGGTATTTTCGACTGTTTCATTTTGCCCCACTCTCCCCTATTATTTTCGGAGAGATAGGAGCAACTTCCACTTTGAAATTTATTTCAATTAATTAAATAACGGTAATGAATCACCTAGAAACAATTATCATTATCTTAAACGCTGCGAAACATTCAGCAGTAATACTGCCAGTGTTTCGAAATGATTAAGTATTTTCCGATAGCTTCGTTTCATGCCGAATCGATATGGATGTTGTGATGAGAAGGAACTATTGAAGTGGTATAAAGGAGTGAGACGGCACTGCCTCGTCAGATATTTAGAATAGGGATTCATTATGGACTATTAGCTGTGTGACTTAATTTTTACAGATTTTTTCTTCGAGCTTAAAATTATATTTAAAATAGAAATATATTCGCTGTCTTTTCTGGGTTTAAAAGGATCGGACAAAAGGTTTCAGAACACGGAACGACAAGTCTATGTAAGTTACATAACCTTTCAGAATAGCAGAGTATACGATGGCAACTGATAAACAGCACATTCGGCACTGCATTTTATACGAATTCCAACAAGGAAAAAACGCACGGGAATTAATATGTAGTGTTCTTGGTGCCGACGTTGTATCTTATGAAACGTGTAATTATTGGTACAAACATTTTAGAAGTGGTGATTTCGATCTGTGCGTTGTTCTCTATTTTTTTATATTAAATAAATTTACTAAAAAATCTGTAAAAATTAAGTCACACACCTAATAAATATCAGAGACGATACATTTTTGAGGAATATTACGTTGAAGAAAAAGATGGTTTTCAGGGTACGCTTGAATGGAGTGTGAAATCAAAAGTGTTTGCTATGCTATGCGTCAGTTTTATTCCGGTTGTGTTTAGTTTTTTAATTTTTTGGGGTGAATGGGGGTGGTCGGTGCCGTGTAGCATTTCAAGCGGAGCTGTGGCTGAATTACGTTCACGCGCTCGAACCGACCGCTCAGCCCCGGCTTGACTATTAGAGCTGCGGGATACACTCGACTTCCAGACATGTACCGACCACTCGTGTTCTAATGCATAATGCTTGTTTTAAACAATAAAATATCATTGAACGTCAAGTAAACAATTTTCAATTAATTTTAGGCATTGAAATTATTTATTACAATGAGAAAAAAAAATTCTAATATCTGAAACATATTTTTTGAAACAAGTAATTCTTGTGGCCTGAGAAGGGCTTTAAAATATTCTTGTACTCAAGTATAATTTTGTCGCAAATGAACTCACTCATCGCGTAGAAGAATCGTTAATCTTCAAGTATTTATTGTTTTCGTGATTTTTTTGTTACGCAGTTCCGACATTTCGATATGTAATGTATTCGTGGTATAATGCGCAACGATAGTGATAAATGAAAATTCATTCGAGTTCCGTGAACCGCAAACATTCTGAAATTTATACCATTGAAAATTATTTACTACTCTCAAGTAAATATGGTCTATATATTAGGAAATTTTTCTCTCAGTGTATTACAGCGGTGGCTGTGTGGTTGGAATGTGGGATTGGCATGCGGGAGACTCGGGTCCGATTCCCTACTGGGGGGGCAAGGCCAATTTTCATTGCCGAGCGAGAGTCTCGCAAGAGACGACTGTACCTGGGCAGGTTTTTTCCCTAAAAGGAGGTTTTCCCTTGTCCTTCAACGAATGTAGCAACGTAGCATACAGGAGGTTGGGGGATGGGAAGGGAACAAATGGTAAAAACTCGAAAGGGTATGCGAGAGAAAGAAATTTTTTTTTAAATTTAGTTTCATAATTTTGTCGATCGTGGTATGTACAGATTTGATGAATTTAGTTGGCTTTGCGGTGATTCGTGATTCCTCAGATGCTCAAGGTAGTTCTCTCATTTTAAAGTTCGCATTTGATGGGATTTAAATAACAGCACGAAGAAACAATGTATACGAACTTTAAAATGAGAGAACTTTAATAAGGAATAATTTGTGTCTGTTATCAATTTTACGTCTCATAGATGCTGAGATATGAGCAATGAACTAGTTACGCGACGCGACATAGCGCTCTCTGCTTGCGGTGCGCGGTGAACTTGAGAGCGCTGAGTTGGGTTACGCAACTCTCTCCTTGCTCATATCTAAAGGAGATATGGGAAATTGACAAAATACAAAAATGATTCCTTATCAAATTCTAAATGATTCGTGCTGCGAAAATTTTCGCATATCTTTCATAGTTTGGGCGCTAGGGCGATTTTAACAATTAAATTGTTCATAATAAATAGTTGCAATGCATAACATTGATTGGAAATTGTTTACTTGACTTTCCGCGATCATATTTCATTGTTCAAAAAAAGTATTGCGCATCAGAATGCGAGTGGTCGGTCGGTCAATTTAGAAGCCCTTTTTTTTAGATGTCACTCCTTTATGTAGCAAGTGGAGATTGAGCGGAGAAATTTCTACGTGGGGTGTGACGTGAGATTATGTTTTGGAACAAAGGGTATATTGATTGAGAATGAAGTACGAGTAAGAGAGAGTTTTTTTGAAATAGAGAAAGAAAAGAGAAAGAATAAAGCAACTTAGCTCACATGACGGTATTTTCATATGACCATTTATTCTATTAAGATAAATGTCCTGTGTCTTCATCATTGTGATCGCACATTTATAGACGAAAGAATGTGTCAAATTGTTCTACAAAGTTTAGCACACTTTGGTTAAGCCAGGGAAACTTGATGAAAAAGTCCGCCCAACTTTGAAGCACGAGTGGTATTTTGCACGGAGAGAAATTTTCTACGGGTAAGAATTCTAGTACGGTAACGATAAAAAAAAATTCTAGTACGAGTACTGGAAAAAATTACAATCCACCGGCTGTTAAAAATTCTAGTGCTGTGAAGGTAAAATTGTTTAGTATTTCTAGTCAAATTTCTGTGAAATTGTCACAGAAATACGGGGAAAACTTGACGTGTTCCCCAACAAAATTTCTAGTGCCGCCACTGGAATTTTTTCCTGGCCATCACTTTGCGCCTCTTTTCCCATGCTAGCACTAGAATTTTTCTAAAAAATTTCTCTCCATGTGGAATCATTTTTTGCTTCCGAATAGAAGCATTGTATTCGTCAAATCTGAAATTTTCATTTTTTTGTGTGACGATGACTAATTTTGGTCTCAAGAGTTCCAATGTGCTGTTTTTAGATCATGTCCATATGTGTACAGGGTGACGTCAGCATCTTGCTTACAAATTGTGAAGAAATATAGCAATTTGGAAAATCAGTAATTTAATGGCATAAGAATTATGAAATTACGATAACAAATTTTTGAATAGTGAGCGTTAAAATTTTTCAATGATTTACCCAATAACATCATGCTAGGCTTCGGTCATGTCACCATAATTGAAAATGGCGATGGTACGCCAATTATGGCGAAATTTACAGCGATGATTTTAGCGACATTATGCGCGATAATTGGAGCACCATTATGTGCGATAGTTTGAGCAATGTTCATTGCAGCCATGAACCGATAATTTTATCAACATGAAGAGCCATATTAACCATCATATCAAATCCCATTAACAACTGCATCATCGTTTCTAATCATGGCGGTACTCAATCGCAATGTAATTGTCTAAAGTATTAAAAAATTCGAATGTTTACCATTTGAAAGTCTATTATCAGGATTTAGTAATTTTTTTACTATTGAATTTCCGATTTTCCATTCTATATCTGCCTGAAATTTGTAAACAAGGTGCTGACGTCACCCTGTATGTATTTATGTGAGCTTTTTTTTCAAATTTAGTTTTTCGACGATCCTGCAAAAAATAATCGTCGAAATATTTTTAATTATGACTTCAAATATTCGCTTGGATGTTATCCCGGTTGAGTTCGAAGATAGTGGGGATCGCAGCATTTGCTTTGAAATTATAGCCTTAAAAAGCATTTAATTGAAGTTTAATCATGGTTTATGGTCGGGATTTAGTCGGAGGTTAATCATGGTTTAACCAAGGTTTTATCAAGGTTTAATCAATGTTCAGTGGAAGTTTAAACCAATGTAATTTTAATTTAGTCGGGGTTTGTTAGACGCTTGACCAGTAGATATGGAATTCATGTTAGACATTTGGGACATTTAGGGATCATGTTAAGGTTTCATTGCTGGTATATCTTCTTTCCCAATTTACCATTGAGAAGCAAATTGTTAATTCAATAGCAAAAAAGTTATGCTGGTCTTAAGTCCAGTTTAAGGAAAACTATTCAGGAAAAAAATAGAATTTAAATAATTTATTTTCGCAGAGGAGACATCAACATTGATGTATCAGGAGCATGAACTTTTGTAATATCAAATTTTACATTCATTTTGTTTTCACTCAATCTGTCTAATTTAAAATAAATTCACTTCACTAAAAAATTTTATCTCAAATTGTTTTTTAAAAAAACTATTGAATTTTCCTGAGGTTAAGCTTCAGGAAGGATCCCTACTAATCTGAAATTAATTACAGAAAATGCACTTTTTTGTTTCAATTCGATCAATCCATTCGGAAGCAAATTGCTAATTTTTAGCAAAAAAAACTATATTTGAATTAGACTTGTGCAATGGGCCATTTTTTTCACTTAGATTTCGCCTAATTGGAGTGCTGTATTTAAAGAGAAATAAACGGAGAGCTAATGAAATATATTCCAAACTCGAAGTATATACCCAAAGTCTGACATTCTTGTGATCGATTTCCAATCCGGATCTCTTGCGGTGTTATTAATCTGGATTAATGTATGATGTTGCAGATGCTGACAAAAAAGTAAGCTGTGACTACACAGGAGTTCCCAAAAAACTACTCCCCAAAGCACAAGTTCTTTTCTCCACAGTCGCTTCCGTTCTCGGAAGCAGTGGACGATACACGGTGGACATAAGTGGAAATTTCTACGAACTCGGAGGAAACTCATTAAATTCGATTTACACCGTGACAAAACTTCGTGAACAGGGTTTTGAGGTAGGAATTACCGATTTCCTCAAAGCAAAAAACATGATGGAAATATTGGAAATGATGAGCAGTACATCCGACAGCAAGAATGTTAGAAATGATCCGGACAAATCTAAATTTATCATAGAGATGTTGGATCATTCCCATAGAGAAGATGTCACACAGTAAGTCAATCAATTTATAATCTTCACCTTAGAAAATATGAATAATGATTCCGTAGTGAAGTTTTAAAACAGGAGGGTAGGTCAATCGCACCTGAAAATGAATGTTTAGGAAATATTTCGAATTTTGAGAAAGATAGCCGAATTCTTACAATGATTTTTCCATAGAGCAAATGAATATTTGTGAAAAAGATCAGTTAAAATCGGTTTCCACAGGTGTATTCAAACATGATGGTTCAATTTGATTTAACTGTGATTCGAAAAATGTATTTTAATATCTCTTGGATCAAGTTTTCATTCGTTTCATTCCTACAAGAATTTTAGATCTAATACCGCGTTTTAAAAACATCTTCAGCATGTTCGAATCCGTTAAAAATTTAATTGCACCGATCACTCAAACAAAACGGGTCGAAATCAATTCAATTATAATTTTGTAAAAAAAGATTATTTTGATGCCACTTCAATTCAGTAGCGAAGCGGAAAAACGAATTAACCCTCGATCAGTGGTGCCAGCCTTGATCCGTCGTACGGTTAACACAACGCCGCTGAGTTAAACCGAGCGCGCTGTTGCCACCTTGGCACTTACCGCTATGCACGTATTCCAAGTATGACAGTGAATGTAGCAACACTGTCGCTCGAGGAGTCGACAGGGACTCACACGCACCGGGCGGCGCGGCGCCGCTTGTCTATCCGTTCGGCGTTTCTTTCCTTTTTTTAGCTAAACAAATTTCCCGAGAAAAAAACGGACAACACCAACGCTGAATAGAAGGCTTGAACTAGGAACTCTAATTTTTTCAGAATTTTTAAGCGCCAAGAAACACGCTAAAATATAAAAAAACGAAAAGAAGCGGCGCCGCGCTCACTGAGAGAATAATTGAAGGTTAATTCAATTTTTTGCGACGACATTTACATCTAAATCAGCTCCTAAGATGACCGTTATAATTTTTTACGATCGTCCTAGAAAAATTTGCATATTTCGAGCGAAACCGGATTACCGCTTCGCTACTGAACTAAATGAAAGGGAATTCTTTCATGGAATGCAGATGAATATCGATCAATGACACATAATTCAATTCAATATAACAATATGAGAAGATACACTTTAAGAGAATAATGTGCGAATTGTCCATTCCAAAGCATATTGCTAATCTACTAGCAATAACAGCTACCACCATTAGCAAAAATATAGAGCAATTATCACTTGGTTCGAGATGGATTTTTCTTGTCTTCTTCTTACAGTGTATTGACTGAAAGTTTCTACTTGAAAGCCGATCTGGAGAGGTGGCTGGCACCAGATATTTTGAGAAGTGATTACCACGATCTAATAGCTGCCCTTTGGGATCCCCTCGTGGAGAAGGGATTTAGTTTCGTTGTGAGGGCATCGGATGAGAAGAAAACTATGTTAGGAGTAGCACTGAGCTTTGATGCATACGAAGAACCTGAATGTGTAATCACCTCGAAACTTGCAATCGTCTTTGATTTCCTAGAGTACCTCGAGAGTCCACTTCGAGAAACGAAATTGCCAGTTGGCAAGGGTAAAATTCTTCATTGTTATATGATGGCTACTAATACTGACCTCAGTCCCGCCGATAATGTTATTATCATGAGTGTAATGGAAAGGGAGCTTCTCGACCTGGCAACTGAAAAAGGATTACTTGGAATTTTTACTACCAATACCAGTCCTCTTACACAGGTATTTTACATAGAGTTATTTGAAAATATATCTAACGTTCAGTATGCGACCAACGCAAATAGCGAAACGTCGTCGGAAATTCTTCCAAGTAATATCTGTATTATCCGCGGAATTCGAGCAATCCATGAGCTCCTTACAGCTGAAAGAGTTCACACTCTAAGAGAAATAGAAATATACTCAAACAAGTCGTGTTTAAACCAAATGGCAAGAGTAGGTTGAAGTGGGTGTGGCCCATTTTGGGTCGAACCGACAACGTCCTGATTCCTTTCCTTATTCATTTATAACAAAAAACCTTACAAATTTTCGAACAATTTATCATGGAATAATTTCGTAACCGCTGAGACGATTTCGCTGGAATTTCGCTCCTATCCATGCCACTAGATGGCAAAAATGACCGGTCAAATAACCGTCAATGACCACCGTCATAATCGCTAATTACGGTGCCAAGAATCTGACCATATGGTTAGAAAAAAATGACGATAGGCCATAAGCATGAAATGATCGAATAAATTTTGACCGCCATTTTCCATTTATATAGATGACCTTCAATGTTCGAGTACTAGTTCAGCGATTTCTACACTGTTAAAAAATTTTATCACATTCAATTTTCATTGAAATGTCAAGCAATTTCGTCATTGAAAATTCTAAATTCCGGGGAAAATCTATGAGAACTCTGAATTTTAGCTCAATTATTCCGGAAAATTACTAGAAAACCGAAAAATTTCGATAAACATATTCTTGAATTTTCAATCATTTAAAAATTCCGGGTCATTCGGCACTGAATATTCATTTTTTTATTGAAAATTAGCATAAATTGAAGACTTTTGTCTTCATTATTCTCAAACTTTTGTAATTTTCATAAATTTTTAGTAAAATCTGAAATTTCATGGATTTTTTCTAACAGTGTATCATTGTGAACGGGGCCTTTAATATTTAATAGTTAATAAATAAAATAATAAGTGATAATAATTCAATTTCATTGAAAAGTTTTCCGATCGAGCCCTTAAAAAATGATCCAAAAAATTGCCGAAATATTAATGACGGTCAATTTGCAACTATATAGACGATTTTTGGTCATTTTGCATACAAAATTCAGTCAGTGTTAGAAAACGGTCAGAAACCGATTATTTATGTCTAACTTGACCAAAAGGAAAAATGACGGTCATTCCACATCTCTACAAGCCACACAAAACCACATCGATTATAACGAAAACAAATAAATCCCATAATTACTTCGAGAAATAATCGAATTTGTAAAAAAAACTAGTTTTATTGAAAAATCGAAAAACCTGTGGAGACAATATTGTGCAGAAACTATCTGCAGCTCTAAGTCGCATAGAAACGCATCGATGGCGTAAAAAAAATTTGAATTGGATCGTTCGTTCTAGAAAAATCCTTGGCCAAAGTCTCATGGTCTTACGTACACACACACACACGAACATCTTTCAAAAAACTCCATTCAAAATTTTTAGAAAGCATGAAACGTAGACATATGATGAAATTTCCACTTTCGATTTTCGGGGCCATTGAAAGAACTATACCGGATATAAATTGAGAAGTTGAAAATTTTGAAGTTGGAAATTACGTAGTTAAAAATCATTTCGTCAGAATATATGGAAGTTTCAAAACTGAATAATCACTTTGCTTTGTCCCACAATGAAATATTTGACGTGCTTTTAAGAATTCAAATATCTCTCATAATGGGAAGTTCGTCAAGAAATATATTGTTCCAAAGTTACCAGAGTGCTATCATATCATTATTATTTTATTCAAAATGTATTTTTGATCTGTGAATATAGAATATAGTCGAAATGAAAAATTGCTCTCCCTTCAGCAGCAAAATACATATACTATTTTTAAGACAGTAATATTCCATCTCATAACAATTTTCAAATGGTTAGCACGAATTTTTTTTTTTTTGGGTATTTTGTATTTGTTTGCGGTATAATTGATGGCCGTACCAAACTCAAAATTAATGTTAATGAATCCAAAACCGAATGTGTAATATTTGCCACCTCCAAAACTTACCATAAATCGTTTGTCTTACGCAATAATGTAATAGACATCTCTCGCAACGCAAAGTATCTGGGCCTCACCCTTGATAACAAACTAATCTGGCAAGAGCACATCTCTAGAGTCAACAATAAAGCGAACGCTATCATGGGTAGACTCTACTACCTCTTCAAATCCCAAACGTTGTCAACAAAATTAAAACTAAGACTTTACAAAGCGCTATCCGACCTGTCATGACTTATGCCGCCCCCATCTGGCACAATGCTGCGCCCATCCACGTATCAAAACTTCAAATAACGGAAAATAAATTCTTACGCGTAATTAACAACGCGTACCGCCATACACCTATCGATGATCTCCATGAGTCCTCAAAAGTTGAATATATAGGAACATACATTTCACGCCTAACTGAGAACTTTGCTGCTAATGTGAAATCCCATCCAAATTCACTCATCAACCAACTCTCACCATACATAATCTCAAGATAGTCAAAAGGCCGATATAACCGACTGGGGGCTCCCCCTCCGTCTCACTGATACTCCTCAAGTTAAAGGGTTTTTTTGTTAAAAACATTTTTTCCTTTGTCGCACCCCACTGTCTTCATCCTCACCCTTCATGTTTATAAAATCATCATAAAATTTAAGGAAATCAAACATGTAAAAGCCTCCGGGCTGCAGCTGTAAGTTAAACACCCATTCGCTAATTTTGTAAATATTGTTACTTAATTGTGCTGTAATATATGTTAATAAACTTTGTTGAAATTGAAATTGAAAATTGAGGCAAAGATGCTAAAATTCTAGCTGCTAATTGGTACTACTGAGACGCAAATGTGTGTTCAATTTCAGCTCGATCGGTTGAGCGGTTCCTGAAATAGCGATTCTTCGAAAATCGTTTTTTGCCGATATCTCCCAAACCATTCGACCAATTTGATTTTTTTTTTCACAATACTCATGATGATACCTATTTAATTGGATTGAAAAAAGACCATTACACCCTGAGCAATGTAGTTTTATTCTCGTTTTTTAATTTTTTTCGCTGAAGTTGCTTGTTTGCATGATAATTTAAGAAAATAATCAAGATAGAAACTTGAAAATTAGTATGATTTTAGGTCTTATGGTAACAAAGTTTGGGATTCTGGATGAACGGAAATCGGACCAGTAGTTTCGGAAATATTCAACTTTGTATGTGAAGATCTTTTGCTTAATATTTCGAAAACTATTGCTCCAATTTCAATTTTTTTTTCAAAATGTGAGTTTTGATGTCATCTATCTAGATCCAACAAAATATGGATACCATCCCATTGAAATTTTTCGAGATATCGTAGTTTTTGTATTTTTTTTTTTTGGTCGGAATTCACTTTTGCACACTATGACATGGGGAAAAGTCATGGGAAACCTTATGAAACTTTGACTTCTAGTTAGGACTGCCAAGAAACATTACTATATAAAATTTTAGGTTGATATATTTAATAGTTCTTAAGATGGAACATTTCACTCAACAGTCTTGAGAAAAAAAAATCATTTTTTGTCATGAAGTATGAATGGGATTGGCCTTAATATTTTCAAAAAATGGTAATCCTCATGCCTTAATTTTTTTAAAACATACATTGGGATCCATTCGGAAGCCTGCTAGCAATGAAATTGGTAGAAATGAAAATAGGAGAACAAAAATACGTAGAGAGTAGCAGTCATATGTAATCTGTCAAATGGCTTCTGTCGCGCTGCCTGTTTTTGGTTCAAACAAGACTCGTTTGAGGTGTTATTTACTTTTCTCAATGTAAAATGTTACTTTGGGAAAATGTGTAGAGAAATAATGGCGAGAGTTTTCACCATCTAATCAAGTTGGATGTTCAATATTTCCACAAAATGCACCTGTCTAATGAATGGTTTATATGATTAATCTATATTTCTTTCTAGCAACTGGATGTTGATGTCTACGGCTACGAAGTCCTCCTCGACTACCAGGTCAACCAATATGTTGCACCTGATGGTACCAAACCATTCGGTGCAGCACCTGACGATCAAAGAGCGGTCTGTTGTTGGAAGACAATCGGCCCAGATCATTGAAGGGGCACAAAGATATTATTCCTGTAAATAGTTTTGTAAATACTAATTCAGATAGTTTTTACATGCACCGGCATGTATTTTTTTAATAACTCCTGGGTTATCTCCACTAATTCCATTTGATATGAGAATGAGAATATACGAAGTATCATTCGGTGAGAATATCGAGCCCATTGGAGTTCATTGGAGCCTTATATTCAAGATCACGTGGTACACTCATGGTAATGAAGTATTCCATGTTAAATGAGTCAACGGCTTTTGGAAATTGATGTCGATTTTTTCTACGATTGGGGGACAAGGAAAACTATCTCTCAATTTTTTTAGAATTTTTTAACTGCCCATTTCGGAGATATGATTTTTTCTTGATTTTTTCGTTTTTTTCAATAACTCAGTTCTATTCATCCGCTTTGGATTTATGGCACGTCAAAATTTCCAATTATCTACCATCTATAAAAATATTTTGAGTAATTGTTTTTTTTAACCCCTAAGTGCTCATAATACCGAATTTTCCAAAAAAAAAGTTGAAAAACTTGAACTTTCAAAATTATGTCACATTATATTTTTCTCGTCTTTTTTTCAGTAACTCTTGTAATCAAAACAAGTGTTTTGAGCCATCATATAAGTTGGGGTTCCTTCTCAAAATTCCACGAATTTGGTCCAAATACCCCACAATGGCGTTGATTAACTTTGATTATAAACAATATGAAGTGAATTTAAATGTATACTCATATGTTGCATATTATTTTGATACATAATCGAAGTCGTTTTGGGGTGTTTTGACCAAATTCACGGAATTTCCAGAAGAAAAAATTAAAAATAAAATAGATTCAATACGCAACTTAACTTGTATGATGACCCCAAATACTAATATATAAGAGTTATTATTTTTAAAAAATGGGCAAAATAAAAGGTGACATAATTTTAAAAATTCAAGTTTTTCAATTTTTTTTTTGAAAATTCGGTATTATGAGCATGTAGAGATTGGAAAAAAATTACCCGAAATCTTCTTATAGATGGCAGAAAATGGAAAATTTTGAGCCGTCATGAATTAAAATCGGCTGAATAGAACCCGAGTTATTGAAAAGGAAAACAAAAAACAATGAAATAATCATATCTTCGAAATGGGCTGTTGAAAAAATCGGAAAAAAATTGAGGGATAGTTTTTCTAATCCCCCAATCGAAAGAAAAAATAGAATCCCAATCGAGTAGAAAAAATCTAGATCAATTTCCAAAAGGGTGAGGGTCAGCCATTGACTCATTTAGCATGGAATACCTCATGTTTTATTCGGATATTGCACACAGGATTTTCATTTACAATAAGGCAATTGAACGATTTCATAACCCAAACCTCTGGCGATGGAAAGTAACTTCATCCCTTACGTTTTGGTTTAACCGAAATTAAAAAAAAAGACATACAGAGAGTATCACAAATAGTCGTCGATTTAAAAAATTGAACAAAAAATGTTACGATTAATTTTCAAGATCGAGGGCTATTTGTCATATTATTTATTGATAAAGAAACTACTGTTCCGGTGTAGAAGAGAACACTTCACGTTTATAAAAAGAATCGTAGCTCAGAGATATTATACATGGAATTTGATTTTTTCCACACGTAATGTAAATAGTTTACAACTACCATCATTAAATCCTTCTGATGTTTAACATAAGTAGTATTGATTTAATAATCAATTGTAATAAATGGCTAAGATTGAAGGCAATAAAATTATTGGAATGATAGTTTTTCTTGCGCACAATTAAACGAGAACCACATTTATTTTATGATACCTATGCAATTGTCACAGAATATATACATGAAGTTACATAGCTAATTCTCCCGCAATCACAATTTATGGAGAGCCTAGACACTCCAGCAAAAAAACCTGATTTTATTCTACAGGGATCTTACTCAATTATGAATAAATTATATGGAATATGATTAATAGTCTCATTGAGACTTTTTAACGAAAATTACATCATTTGCTAAGTTGTCTTCATTTGTAACTAGACCGTGTACGGTATAGCCTTTTTCTTCCATGAATCTTATCAACCTTTGTTTACCCCCCTCCACATGAGTGAATTCAACGGAGAGAGTCTGCAATAATATTTCTGTTAGTAGAGTTATGCATTCAGAATTGAAGTGATAAAACAATACGAGTCGATTGTCCACACCTCGTTCGAATTGAATACGTGCGAAAAAATTGTAGAAAAAAAAAACTAGGACATTCGCAAGAGATTGCGATCGAAACGTCTATTCACTTTTTATTCTATTTAAAAACCCACAGCTCTTCCAACCACGTATGAAAAAATTCAATAGAAAACCTAGAGAATCTGCTAGAAAATTTTATTACAATTCTATAGAAATTCTATGGGATTTCTATAAGATTTCTATTAGGAATGTTATGCGAAATCAAAATTTTTAGGTTGAACCAGGTAGGTAATTTTTGTTTAAATTATAACTCGATAAATATCAATTTTATCAAAGAAGTGCAAAATAATTTTTTTATTCAAAACATGTGCAAGTTTTGGTTAACAAAATCCAGACACGAAAAAATTGAATTTACAATGAATTAATCAATAAACAAATTTAAAAATTAACAACAAATCATGAGGGCATGCTGCGAAAAATTGCCGGTACAATTGGCGTTCTCTAATCTCCGGGAGTTCCCGAGATATTGAGTTTTTTATGAGGCTCAGCTGACTACAGCGGAGCTGTCAGCGTGCTGCGGTGAGTGGACTTGGTACCATCACCGATGCTTAGTGTAGATTCTCAGTGTCTGGGAAATAAATATATTGCAATCGATTGTCTACGAGTACATTCAATTGTGAATCAAATTCCAATTATAACAATATTTTATAACAATATTATAACAATATTATCTTAAAAAAATAAAATTAATTTATTTATTAACAAATTCTGAGAGAACATTTACAAATGTACAATGTTACATGCATCAGACATGGTTATTTCACTATTGATTTGATACTACACGACGTTGTGGATCTGAAGAATGAAATTGACGGATTTCAGTGATGGTTGACGCATTGGAGAATCGAATTTTCAAACCCTCTTCTTCTATTTTATGTTCCTCAGTTGTACAAAAGATACTTTCTATTGACTTTACTGAGTCTTTAGCGAATTCATAAAAATCTTGTGGTGTTTTAATTTGATTTTCACACGGTCGTTGTAAACTCGCACGAGTTGCGGCTCTCTTCACCGTTCCACCAAAGGATAGCTTTATGCACCAGTTGACTGTCCATTCATATTTCCGGGAATCATTTCATTATCAATAAGTAATGCAAAGTCAGGAGTACCTGTTTTGCAATCTCCCAAAATTCGTTGTTGATTGAGGTTCGAAGAAAGTACCACGCTGAGAACCCATTGGGTACGATTCACTTCGCGTGTTCCCCTAACATAGCATGTATCGGAGGTAACGTGCAACTGGCGCAGTTTCATAAAAAACTCAATATCTCGAGAACTACAGGAGATTAGTGAACGCCAATTGTATCGGCAATTCTTCGGACCTACTCTATATAATATATTTTTGTCGAATTTTTCGCGACATGCCCTCATGATTTATTGTCAACTTTTTAATTTGTGTATTGATTAATTCATTGTAAATTCAATTTTTACGAGTCAGGATTGTTTTTCCCGAAATTTACACATGTTTTGAATAAAAGAGTTTTCTTACACTTTGATAAAATTCACATTCATCGAGTTATAATTGAAAAAAAAATAACTCACCTGGCCCAACTTGCAATTTTGATTTCACATAACGAAAAAATTTAACGAAACATAACTCGTTTCGTTTTTTCACATAACAAAATTTTTTTTTTAATAACCATCCAAGGCATGCATGGAATAAATTGACACCATATTCAAATTTTCTTAAAGTTTGAAAAAAAGTCTTTCGATCTGATCGAAGTAGTATGGAACGCCCCTAATGCGAATACAAAGACGAATCGCGCCAAGTGTGCCACGGTTTTTGGGTAAAAACCGAGAACACATTGGACTCGGGAATTCATTATCGACTGAGTTCACTGCATGAGAACAAATGACCTGTCCCAATTCTGGAACGCCGACAGAATTTCGTTTTATCACTTCACAACTGAATTTTTGAGGAAAGCATTAACTATTACCGTTATGTCAACTCTGTCGAATGGGATTGTTTCAAGGACATCTAATTCATGTCCCTCAATATCAAGACTAAAGTAGTCCACGGTCTTGATTTGAAGTGCAGCGATGTAGGAAGCCAGAGGGAAGCATTGAACACCCACGTGCATTCCTTCATGCGCGCGATCTGGTGAATTCGTTATACTCGGATCATTATGCTTATGTGGTGCATGAATTCTTCCGATGTTTCTCGCCATCAAGAATGGAACCTAATAAAAAAATGGAAAAAAGGTAACTCATTCAACATTTTTGAAAAATAGTAATACTTATCAAACAAACGTAGAGATTTTCTATGAGACGTTGTTATAGGGCGATTCTACAGAAATCTATGGGACATTCCATGTCAACTCAGCCACCCCGGATTTTTTTTTGTCTAGAAAAAATGATTTGAATGCCGCATTTCGAACTACTATATATAGACAGTATTCCTGCCAAATTTCATTGCCTCATGATTTTTTGTTTCTGAGATAATGACTACCAAACTTTAAATTTTCAAAAATTCATAACTTTTGAATGGCGCATCCGATTCGAACAAATAAAAAAAGTAAATTTTTGTTTTCGTTCATACTTTCAGGAAAAAAATTCCATAGGCGTGAAGAAGCTTCTACACCTAAATTTCGATGAATTTTTACGTTTTGATTTTTTTTCGGCTCTAGGACCGTCCGGTATTCGACTGGAATTTTTTTTCTCATAGAGGACGTCCATATATGATGTAGAAAAAATACGCCAATATGGGAGAGACAACCAGTGCAACAGAGAAAATTTTTGTTTCCTAAATTTTCGTGTTCTTCCGCTTTCTAGGGGAGCTGCCTCGTCTTTATTAAGAAATTGATATTTCAATCCGTACATTTGATGAATATGAGTTAGGAAAGAGATTCATCACGATAGAAAAGAGAAACAATGCGTCGGGAAAATTTTTTTTCTGAAATTTTTGAGTTTTTTCGCTATCTATGAGAGCTATCCAAAGAAACAAACGTGTCAATCAATATTTTTTGCTCATAACGATGAAAAGGAAAGCCATCATGGAAGAGACAAGCAGTACACCAGAAAAATGTGATTTCATCGCAATTTTCTTATTTTTTCTCCTTTTTTCTTTTTCTTCTTCTTTTCAGTCATTTTTTTGCTTCTTTCACCTTTCAATCGACAGTTTTCCCTTCTGCTAGATGGGAGGGACTATCAACAACATTATAAACCTCTTTCGAAAGACAAAGTACTCATCCAAAGAAGTGCGAAATATGGAAAAACCGGTTTTATTTTAGTCCGCAAGGCTTGAACGAGGCTCGGTGCCAAGGCTTGATTCAAGCTTTGAATTACCAAATTTTAAAGGCTCAATCGAGCTTCGGCTAAATAAACTGCAGTATTGTTTACAGATATTTATATAAACGATTTCTCATTGCTTCATAACCCTTTTTATAAATTTAGAGTAATCTATGAAAGCGAGTGCGGTCGGACCGTACATCACTGTTGCTAAGCGTTGTTGGTGATTGTGATTGTTGGTTAATTAACAACGGATGGGAAACAAATTATTATCATCATTAGTTTCTATTAATTACTCGTCCTGGATTATTACCGCGCACCTGGAAATTGAAATACAATGGAATCAAACATTTCAAAATTGGGGTTCGATCCGGGGTCCTTCTGATCCGTAAACACGCGCGCTATCCACTGGGCTACCTGCGACTTCTTAGGATGATACATTTTGTTCAGGTATAAAAATTCAACTTATGTTAGTGTTATTTTGTTATTTTGTTGATATCCTAATTAAACTTCCTAAACTTGAATGAATAATGGGTCCGATGGATTTAGGAGTTCAGAATCGATTGATTAATTAATTATAGATAAGGATAATAATAATTATGTAGCCACGTGCACAAAGAGCTGCTCTAGGCCTGGCCTGGGGTTAGCTTAGATAACTTGGCGGAAAATTATAGCTATGTTTGTAGATGATGATAATGTTTTCACCACCATTAGCTGATGAGTATTGATATAAAAATTGAGGAAATTAATCGGAAGTAACTTTAATTTTCGAGGCCTTGCTGAGCCCTGAATAAGCCTTGACGTACTGAGCCTAAATACTGAAAGCCTGGACTAGGCCTGAATTGAGCCTGGCCAATGGTCCCTTTAATCATCCTCATTTGAAGCTCAAGTGAAAGATGAAACCAAGCCTATCCCAGGCCTGAATAACTGAGCCTCAACAACCCTGGGCTCATACAGGCTTGTTCTCATCGTCAGCCTATGTAATTCTTACCTGGGTTGGTGAAAAAAAACACATCAATTCCTTTGAAATTCTCTTTTGACCATCGAAACAAAGCATCTGGCGTCAGGATGGGTTCACCATGGACGATTTGCATGCTTCTACCTCTCGCTTCTCTTTTGAAAACAGCACCCACACCGTCACAAGCTCCTTTACCGTGTGCGGTTGCATGGAAATGGGCCTCTGCATCTATTCCAAAATCACTCTTGTGATACAGAAGATTAGCCATTTGGTAACGATTCTTGTAATGCTGTGCAGCTCCATCGGTGACATAGATGATTCTCTCGACATCTTTGCAGTTATTCTTCACATGTTGTATTAGAATTTTCTGTACCAAGTAAACAGCTGCTGTATCGTGAGTAGTACTATCTGACAAAACAACTAAACTCCGATGCTGGATCTCGTTTCCTTCGCGATAGTAGTAAACAACGGGATGGACTGTATATTGGTCATTGTTTGTAGTGGAAGGATTGAGCAGCATCTTGAGCCACAAAGGCATAATTTTCTGAGAAATCACAGTGCACTAGTACTTCGCCGTTATTCAAATTCTCTTTTCGATCTTTAACAATAGCTGATTGCTCTTTAACGATGAAGTGATGGGGTTTTAATACTTTTAATCGTTCGACAAGAAGATCGACGAAGTCATCCATCGTAAGCGTTTGTGTCTGCAAGGTACACCTGTCAGTAGTTTGCCACACGCAAAATTGGACAGTTTCAACAACAGAATCAGAAAGGAGCTTCTTCAATTCACATGAGAAGGATTTCACCCCAGGGCAGTCGTTACATTCATCCAGATGACAGGCCGGGGTTGGATTTGTACACATCAGTGGTGCTAGTCAATCTTTGTTATCCTTGAGTGGGCAGGGGGAATCTTTAGTTAGAGTGGCAATGTTGATGGCTTCGAGCATCAATTTGCAATTTTGATGATACGTGCAAACACATTCGACGTGAGTGCAATTTGCCCCCACCAGTACACATTGTTTTGGTCTCAGCTCAGCGAACTCACTGAAATCAACCAAAGCCTCTGGATGAGTATTTTTGTACTTCTTATGAAGGTGTTTCAGATTTTCGAGTATCATTTGCTTTTGCTCTACTTTCTTCTCTCCATTGATTTTGACGGATCCTTTATCTTTCATCCCTGGCATGATACGACTATTCTCTAGATAAAACTTGTGTACTTTCTCGACCGTTTGTTTGGGAAGTGAATGGCCTGCTTTCGCAATTGGTGAGGCAAATACTCCTTTGTTTTCTCTCAATTTTTTCGCTCTTGAAGCCATGGATCTCATAATGCCAAATTCAGAAGCGATTTTCCACTCTCTCCACAACTGTGGAAGAACCGTCAAGATTTGCAAGCGCTCATCGTACTTTTCCAGATCATTGAATTTTTTCTTCAAACCATCCAGCATTTTTTCTAATTCTATTTTTCTCGAAGATCGATAGCGCTTTGATAAAGAAGGATCAGCGTCATTTTGGTCATCTTCCACATCAGAATGCATGGGGGAACTGGAGAATTCAGATACATTGTCCGCTTCTTCATCGATTGAAATGCCGAAATCGTCGAGATAGAATGACCGACCTGATCTCAAAGAACTGTTCATCACATCTGGGCTTGGTTCGGGTGTTTCGGCTTGGAGCTTTGATATCTCGGGTGGGGTGGCCGAACATCGAAGATGTGTATCATGAAGATTCACCATTGAGACGGGTGGAATCACATAATTCGGGGCCATCTTCCGGCACTGGCCACAGATTTTCGCAGACTTCGGTAGAAAGGAAAACTTGTGTATTGCCGAGGAAATGGGCCGCAAATCCAAACCATTGTGTCCCTTCTGACCAGGAATCCGCATCGGATTCGCACACCTATCACTTCGCGGCATTCTATGAAATGGAAAATTATCAAATCCAATCCAAAATTATCCGGAAAATGAGTATTATTCCAATAAGTAACGTGAAAACTGCTTACCTCGATACAACAGACAGGAAAATGCGAATCGATTCGCAAAGAATTGTACAACGATGAAAACTCAATGAGGAAGTTGAAGTTTTCACTAAAACTAGAGCCTCAGGAAAAACTGATGATATTAAATCAATGAATTGATTCTTTTTGTTTTCTTTTCTCATTTGTTTGGTCATGATTAGACGAACTTCCGATGATGATGACACAATATAGCTCTCATAGAAAGCGAAAAGACGCAAAAATTTTGAAAAAAAATTGTTTCCCGACGCATCGTTTCTTTTTTCCATCGTGACGCATCTCTTTTCTAACTCATATTCATCAAAGGTATGGATTGAAACATCAATTTCTCAATAAAAACAAGGCAGCTCTCCTAGAAGGCGTAAAAACACAAAAATTTAGGAAACAAAAATTTTCTCCGGTACACTGGTTGTCTCTCCTATGATGGCGTATTTTTTTTACATCGTATATAGATGTCCTCTATGAGAAAAAAAATATTCCAGTCGAATACCGGACGGCCCTAGAGCCAAAAAATAAAAATAAAACGTAAAAATTCATCGAAATTTAGGTGTAGAAGCTTCTTCACGCCTATCGAATATTTTTTTACTAAAAGTATGAACGAAAACAAAAATTTTCATTTTGTATTTGTTCGAAGTGGATGCGCCATTCAAAAGTTATGAATTTTTGAAAATTTGAAGTTTGGCAGTCATTATCTCGAAAACAAAAAATCATGAGGCAATGAAATTTGGCAGGAATACTGTCTATATATAGGAATTCGAAATGCAGCAATCAAATCATTTTTTCTAGACAAAAAAAAATCCAGAGTGGCTGAGTTGACGTGGAATGTTCCTTATACATTTAACGTGCATGATATTCGGATAATTTCTGTACACAACTGTGTATAGAAATTATCGGAATATCATATATGTATAGCGACCCTATATGATTCCATATGGAATCACCTTATGAGAATATTCTATAGAATATCTGTAAGGAGTCCTCTGGGTAATGGAATTTGCTGTAGAAAAAAGTCTATAGAGTATTTTGCTTCCGAATGGAAGTGTTGAAATAGTTCAATGTTTAGATTTTTCCTTCCGAATGGAACCCTTTTTTTTCGACCGATTTTTTGATTTTCTAATTTTCATTGCAAATGGTCCAGAATGTTATGAAACGTGAAGAAATGATGTTTTTAGAGTCATGTCTTTATGTATCTGACAACTTGGATTTTTGATGATGAACTTTGAGAAAATTCAACATAAGTACGGTGAAATTTGTAGATAAAAATCTGAAATTTTGGTTCATTGTAGCTATTATTGAGCTCAACTGTGGGGCGCTGTTTCAGACCAATTGGTCCAGTAGTTCCTGACATATAACAAATTGTTTAAATTTCGTTTTTCTTCAATATCTCAAAAACTACTGCACTGATTTCCAATTTTTTTTTTTAATACTCGTCTCGATGGCCTCTATGTAAGTCAATCAGAATGTATAAAATCTTTAATACACAGTTCGGAGATATTGCCGTTTTTCATGAAAAATCTTGTACGCACGATAGCTTTTGAAAAAAAGGAGATAGCAAGTTGAAATTTAGAATGGTTCTAGGTGTTATAATACTAAAAGTTGATATTTTGGATGGGCACAATCGGCCGAGCGGTTCCTGAGATATGCAACCTTTTGTGTAAATATATTTCTTCAAATATCTCATGAACTACTTGACAAATTTCAATTGTTTTTTGAAAATACTCCTCTCGGCAACCACTATCTGGATCAATTAAAATATATATCTCCGTTCATACAAAGTTTCCGAGATATTCGCGTTTATCGTTTTTCAAATTATTTCATTCTTGTAAGCACGATAACTTGAGAAAAAATGGAGATAACAAATTGAAATTTGGTATGATTATCTCTTGCAATACTGAAGGTTGGTATTTTGGACAGGCGCAACCGCCCGAGCAGTTTCGAAGATATTTAACCTTTTATATAAATCTTTTTCATTAAAAGGTTGAATATTTTCCTGCAGACACCCGGTTGCATGTGGTTACGGCTGTATGCTTGTCACAAGGATAAAGAATTGCTACGTATCCGTTCGGAAGCTTACGACTAGTGGAATTGGTGAAAATAGAAAAACAAGAAAGAGACTAATGACGCAAAAAGTAACCTGCTTGTTTTAATTTTGCTTGGAAATGAAGTAGAATAGTCTGAAACTTAAAAACAAGTTGTTATATCTCAGCAACTACTGGACCGATTGGGCTGAAACAGCGCGTCAAAGTTGAGCTTGAGGATAATCGGACGAGGAAGAAATGTAGGAGATGAGGCGGAGGGATTTCTATTGTTTTCCTGCAGAAAACCAATCGCTGAACAAAAGAATGTTTCCCATTCGGATTCAAAATTCAGGTAATATTAGGGAGTATCTCCGGTTAAAAATTATTTTTGGAGCTAATCAAATTTATTTGTATCTGTTCCACGCATTGAATGGTTTCCAGATTGTTTTTTTTTTTTTTATGAATGAAAAAATATTAATCCATGCGAAAAAGTGGCAACATCATCGGTAGTTTTTTTTTTCACCAGGAGCTGGGGGCCTATTCTCGAAATATTTCCGTGCACGGAAGTGGCTTCGTAGACGAATTGCGTATAGGAATCATATAGGTGTTCCGTCAACGGAGTCGATTCCGCGCACGAAAATATTTCGAGAATAGGCCCCCGGGTACCACTGGCTCGAGGGAGCTCCAATCATAACGCTTCATCGCTCTCTCACGAGACGTTTAAATTGACCGCGCTACCCCCACCTGATCGGTACTCGGGACGTTACGTTGCTGCTGCTCGTTTGGGCTGCGTGCGCAGAAATTTCATTTTTCAGTACTTTTTTCGCTATTATTAATAATCAATGCTACTAGACGACAATTTTTTTCACTCAAAAAATCATTGATCACATGTTCTAAATGTGTTTGAAGTTTCATGACTTTGGCTGCATTTTTTCATTGGGTTTTGCAGTTTTTTTGGTGATTTCCATAAGATCACGAGTTAAATGGCCGTTTTTCAAAAATTCCTAATAAATTAACCATGCTCCCCAGCAGTCTGAAACTTTGCACACGCTGTTTACATTATTTAAAGAATACGTAAAAAAAAGAAAAAAATGGCTTTTTTTCTAACCCTCCGTGCTCGCCCGATTATCCTTAATCATAGAATGAGTCGAAATTTCAGATTTTTATCTACACATTTCACCGCATTTATGTTGATATCCATGAGGAGGATATGTTAAATGAAAAAATGGCTAGGAGCCGGATAGCTCGGTTGGGAGAGCACCCAATGCACAAGGAAAAGGTCCCGGATTCAAATCTTGGTCTGGACTATCCAATTTTTTTCAGTAAAAATTTTCGGGTTATTCATGTTGAGAATAATCCCGCTTCTTCTTCTACCTCATCCAAATCCCATCCAATCATTTCCTATAACGTTGCATAAATGTAGAACGCTACATAAATTTATTTCTCGTATGTCGGAAAAATCGAGGTTTCTTTTCTAAAAATTAATTACTAAAAACCCAAATTGTTTAGAGACAAGACTCTAAAAACAGTTCTTCGCGTTTCATAACATTCTAGACCATTTGCAATGAAAATTAGAACATCGAAAAATCGGTCATATACAAGGTTTCCATTCGGAAGCAATACTATGAATTAATCGAAGAATTAAAGGGCTAATAATTCCATAAAATCTCAAATTGTGTCATATTATAGGTATCAATGGAGGACTAACTTTATGCCCTATTTCAGCCCAATCGACACAACCATTTTGGAGACCGCGGCATTTGTTTCTAAATCATTTTTCGCAAATATCTGGAAATCTATCTCACCGATTTTAATCATTTTTCGTTTAAAATATTCACCTCAATAACCTCTATCTCAACTCATTAAAATATTCATATCCGTTCATCCACAGTTTTCCAGATATTACCATTATTCTCGTTTTCGCTCAAAATCCTTGTACGCACTCCAAGTTCTGAAAAAATCAGCATATTAACTTGAAATTTCGCATGAAGTTTCCGGATGGTTAGTTTCGGATATATTCAACTTTATAAGTTACTGTATTTCCTTCAATATTTCAAGAAGTAATCGACCGATTTCAATAATTTTTTTTAAACATTCATCTCGATGCCCTCCATGTCAAACAATTAAGATACACATTACACATGCTCCTCCAAAGTTTTCAAGATATTTTCATTCTTCTTTTGTTCACTCAAGATTTTTATCCGAACTTTAACTTTTGAAAGAATCGGGATACTAATTTGAAATTTCGCATGAAGTTTTCTCCCATCCTTGCGACGATTCGTTTTGGAAATGGGCTCAATGGGATCATAAGTTCCGGAGATATCCAACTTCGTATGTAAGTCTATCTCATTCAATATCTTAAAAACTACTCAATTGTTTTCATTCCGCCCATAAGAACTCATCCAACTACCAAAATGGAACCATTCGGAACCTGCCATCAATTTATTGTTGGCAAAAAAAGGTAAATCCACTCGTAAGTAGAAAACCTCCGGTCGCACACTCACTATCACATGCTTGCTGTCACCTGCATGTTTTGAGTTGCCACGGAATTTCTACAGATTTCACCTTTACATATTACAGAGGGACCCATCATAGTACAACTCAACACAATGAGTTCCTTTGTTCTTATTTTAAACGTGTACGTTGCGGGCCCGGGTCATGCTATTCTTGAAGTTAAAAATAGCGGTAGGAGGCAGCGGAAAATCACTCATAGCCGCACGAGTGAAACGTAGTCTAGAGCCCCGCACCTGAGGTGTCGTTTTTTTCAAATTATTAATTGAATGATATTTTTCAATAAGACTGGTTCACGTTCAGCGAAGGCTTAAGAGTAGCTAGTAACTGATCCAATCTTATTCATAAAAAATTGTAATCATAACATGCCAATCGACTAATGGGTCGGCGATGCAAAAAAATATTCCCATCATAACGAAATTCTCAATGAATTCAGACAACTTACTCGGACTCTAAATGAAGTATTGAAAATGAATAATGAAGGAATCAACTTCAACTTTGTGATCAAGGGGGGGGGGAGCATAACGCTAGGCATTGTGGCATGACTTCATCACAGTACGGGCAAAGAAAAAATACTTCCGGTCATAGAATAATTCTGAATTGATTCAGACAATTTATTTGGACCCTATATCATGTATGAAAAATCAATTGGAGCGGAATCCCCAATTGATCATCGATGAAGGACAATTGAAGGACAATCGATGCGCGGCCCCCAGGGACCCTTCGTCGCCCCTGCCGCGAAGCAATCTGCGCCGGTCTCCCGCCGCTAGTTTCAGCTTCATTGCTATTCCTATGTAATTGCTTCATATTTACGAAATTAATAACTTTAATGAATATACAACTCTACATGTAGGTCATCCCCTGTACGACAAAAAAAACTAATTATAAATTTATATATCCCTTTATTTGCTGGAAAAAATTATTCATTTTAACTAATAAGTGACACTTTCTTGTAGAATCCCAAGAAGTACTAGTCAAGAATACAATCCTCACCAGCTCTTAGTGTGACCCGGGACTCACGACGAGGAAGTTACTGATGAGGAGTCTCAACAAACCCATATCGAAAAATAGTTTTTCACACACCTGCACGGAAAGTTCGTACTTTCCTCCCGCTCTTCAAAGAGCAAAATACGAGATTTCCTTTGCAGGCGTGTAAAAAATAGCATGTGCACCTCGGGCGGGAAAACATGACTTTCCGCCCCTGATGCACAATATACTATTTTAATAATATTATTTACCGTAATACATATTTCATCCCTGTGATAACTTTTACCTGTAATATTATCGAACTATAATATGTAGGGGTATAAGCGTTTCTATAGGGAAAATCGGAAGATGGGATAGGAATTTCCCGAAAATCTTCCATAGACTTTGTCTGTAGGAAATCCTATTTTCTATAGGATGTCAAACCTCTCCGTAAGATTGTCTCGTAGGAATTTATATACGGAAATCTATAGAAAATCCTATAGGATTATACCACGAGAATCAGGTATCAAGAGAACGTCTGTCAGAAGCATTTGCAGTTTATAGAACAACACACACAAGCACACAGAGTCTCAATTGAATGGCATTGAGGTATTAAACGGATTAACACGCAAGGGATAAATTAATGAATATATTTCTCACGTGCATGGGATACTTTTTGATGCTGAGACAAGTTGGTGACACATATGCTCTCCTATTTTTATTTAACATTTTCGTAAAATTGATTGGATCAGCTTCTATCAGAATCCCTGTCCAATTGAGTTGTTTCTCTAAAACCCAAGTATTACTACGAGTCTCGCCATCATAAGCACCACATTCGATAAAAAATCCATTTGTCTGGAAAAAAAACGTTATCAAAAAATATAAGGAACCAATGAACATACATACATACATACTTTAACTACACGGTATAACAAAATTTGGACGTATTCGACCTTGAAAACGAAACCGACCCCATCTTATAGATATTTTAATGCTGATTTTAAATTTATTTCAGGAAATCTTTCTAGCTGGTCTAGTTTTCGAGAAACAAAATATTGAAATGCTAAAAAATGGCGAAAATGAACAATTTAAAAAATTTGTAAAAACATGAATTAGAACGTAGTTTTTCTCAAAAAATCACTATGAATTAATGAAAATGTGATTCGTTTAGTGGACTAGCGTATGGAGCGCGCTACGCGCGCCTTTACCCAGAGTATGGTTGTCTATGTTTCTTTAAGGTATGGTTCCTAGTAAATTCATGTCCGGTTCAATTTTATCTATTTGTTCTAAACTTTTTTACTTTTCATATTTGATTTACAAAAAAAAAAAATTAATTTAAAAATTGAAAAGAAACTAAAAAAACTTTTTTTTTAAATACAACATTATATATATATATATATATATATATATATATATATACATATGCACAGCGTACATATACGCCTCCATATACACTACATGTGGCTATCCTACTCGCCTCTTCTCTGAGAGGCCACTGCGTCAAATCGGAGGCGACTACGTCTGTTTGATGTAGCGGAGGCCAGTTGTAATTGCGTGCAAAATCTATATATATATATAATAAAAAAAGTTGATTAAAAAAAATTTTTATGTGTATTAAATTTTTTAATTAATAGATTTAATTAATTTTTAAATTTTTCAAAATTAATAATACATTATATATGGTATATATTATATATACTATATATATAATGTATTATATATAATGTATTATATATATGATATATTATATTTTTCAAAAATATTAATTTTTTTTCTCTTTTTTTATACGTGACAGCTAAGCTATGCCGCAAAAAACGGTGACAAAAAACGTTACATGCTTTTTTTTAAAGGGGATTCGATTTCATCCCAATTGGTTGCGTCAGAACGAGTGAAAAAAAAATCTGAAACAGTCCCAATTTCATGATTTTCTTGTGATATCAAATGATCGGAAGTTGGTTGCACACACTTTGGTGCACGTTAATTTCAAATCTATCTATACCCGTGTATGAACTTCGACTTGACTTAAGGATAATCGGGCGAGGAGGAGGATATTCAAAAAATGCAGCCAATTTTATGAAGATTTTTTTCCACATTACTGAATCCATTTAGATACGGTTTGCAAAATTTGAGAGACCCCACAAGCACAGCAACAACAAAAATGATTTTTAAAGTTGCTGCTTATACATGAAGTTAAAGGTAGCATCAATAACTCGTGCATTTCCTCTACATTATCGATCAGTCGGCAATCTGGAAAAAATACTGAAATTATTGATGACCCATTTAACCCGTCAGTAGGCGCGCTATGAGCATTTCCCTCACGCAATGCTAGTCAACCTATAAGACGCCTCTGCAGTGCGAGATACTAAAATTTAGTAACTAAATACAGCGCGCCTACTGACGGGTTAACCTTATGTATAAGCAGCAACTTTACAAATCAGTTTTGTTTTTGCCTTGCTTCTGTGGTTTCTCAAATTTTGCAAGCGGCGTCTAAATAGATTCAATAATGTGTGAAAAAATCTTCATAAAATTGGCTGCATTCCCACTCCACGCCCGATTATCCTTAAGGTGTTTCGGGCGAAAAAGGTAAATAATGGCATTCACCTGGAATTCATATGGAATGGTTATAATCACAATTGAATTGTCTATGAATTTTCATTGAATTTTTTCAGATTTCAGAGGTTTAATTACTGAAATAAAGTTGAAAAATAAAGAGATTAACGCACAAGGTTAACACATGTGTGAAGATAGACTTAAAATTGGCATGCATCAAACTGTGCGCAACCAACTTCCGATCATTTCATTTTACAAGAAAAATCATGAAATTTGGACCTTTTAGAGATTTTTTCACTCACTTTCATTCAACTAATTGGGATGAATCCAAATGCACTAAACAAATTACATTTTCATTAATTCATTGGATTTCTTCTGGAAAAAAACTACGTCCAAATTAATTTTTTTTTCAATTTTTTAAATCGACCTTTGATCCACTTTTCAACACTTCAACATTTTTTTTCATAAAAGCTAGGCGTGCTAGAAAGATTTTTCAAAAGAAATTTAAAATCAGCATCCAAACATCTATAAAATGGGCTCCGGTTCGTTTTTGTGGTCGACGACGTCCGAATTTTGTCGAACAGTGCACGGGGAGAAAAATTCAATAAAAATTACCAGAAAAATAACGTAAAAATTATATTTCGAAACGTAATCCGCAAGCGAAGTAAATTCAATAAAAAGTGTGAGTCGGAACTGAAATTGTACGAATCGCCACGTAAATTCTATGATTTGTTCCGTAAAAATTAACCACCCGCCTGATAACTCACCAGCTTCGTAGAAAATGTTGAACGTTCAAGAATTTTTGATTTTGGAGGTATAAATCGGAAAGTTTCTGTAAGATTTCAGCAAAGTTACGTGACAATTTCGTACTCTGTTCGGTGATTAACCTGAAAATTCACTGAACGTTTCAGATTTCTTCTCTTCCATTCCTATAAAAATTGCCGGAAAACGATTCCCCATTGGGGATTACGTGAATTGTTCCCCAATTTTTACTGAATATTTCTCTCCGTGCGTTTTTCCATAAGTTTCAAATACTTTATTGTTGAAGTAATCTCTGATTATTCGGGCCTGACCCATTGACGGATCTTTCTCGTGCGTCTCCCGATAACCGAAGTATGGAAAAGGTACAGTATTATTAATTTCCTTAGTTATCCAATGTCCTCGAAGAACATGTAATAAACGCTCATCGAACATATTAACATCCTCACTGTTGTACCATTGCTCAGCTCCAGTGTGATTGAACCACTTTCGCATAACTAGAAAATTAAACTTGTACAATCAGCTAATAATCCGGTACACATGCTGTTTCTACAACGTCACGTTACCATAACTGTAGGCTTCAGGCCACACATCATCGTGGTAAGTATCCCTGGGCGGCAATGGAGCACTTTTAATATTCTTTATCGCAATGATGATGAGAATAATTACCAATGTTATTCCCGCAATAATCCATTTCTGCCGCCAAATACACTTTGCACTTGCATTGAGTAATGCATACCCCTTCTGTAATGTTTTTATTCCAATTACTTTTTAGAGAATTCCATGCAAAAATTTGGATAAATAGGAAGCACTAACTGTTCTCATCGCCGGCATGTTTGATATTGAACTGTTGACACGTGTTCCCACCCACGTGGCTCCCCACTTTACACTTTAAACAGAGATAGAAACATGAATGTTACCAACAGCACTTGTTGGACTGTTTTTTTTTTTAAATGATACGATTAAATATTCTACGGTTCACTTGAGGAATAGACGAACATACAAATATAAATGACACCTTGACACCGCAAGTGTCTTTCAAAACCGATTCTACAGGTTACACTTTAAACACAGCATATTCGAGATGACGTAGCCGCAGTAGAAAAAAATTCCTCTTTTAGCACACCGAGTGAACACATGCGCACCCAGTTCTCAGCCATGCGTACGGAACATATATAGCCCGGCTCGTTTGACCTTGAATATCGGATAGATCCGTAGTTTAACAGAAGTAATTCGACGATAGAAAAAGACCACATAGCTCCTGGTCAAGGCTAAAGATTTTCAAGACTCGCCCTTATGACAAACAGAACAGGGATACAACGCTCCATTCTTGAGATTGCCTCGAATAAAAGTACACTGAGAAAAAAATTGTTTTTGTCAAATATCCATTTACTTGAGAGATGTATTTATTTTTTCAATACCGTATTCCTTCTGTCGATTCCCAGGCAATCCTCATTAGGTTTCAATTACATCAATTATAATGTTCTAGAAGATGATCATGTCAATTATGACCTTGAGTGAACTCCCTCAATAAGTATCAACATTAAAACATTAATCGACATTCTTCCCTCTAGAAAATAAGAAATTTAGCAAAAATGAGAAACATTAGAAGAGTTCATCGAATGTCATATATGTGCAGCATAATCATCCTCTAGAGCAACATGATTGTTATAATGGAAACCCAGTCAGGCTCGTCTAGTAATGACTCATTTGAAGAAATACGATTGTCAAAAAAATAAATACTTCTCTCAAGTAAATAAATATTTAGCAAAAATAATTTTTTTCCTAGTGTAGTAGTTTTCTCTTTATGTATCATATCGACACCATAATAACAGGCACACGTATCTACATAGGGAACTCAGCACCTACGCTTGTCTGTTATTTAACATGTCGATATAATGATGGACGAAAATAACCGATACTTGCGACAATCTTAAAAATAAACAAGTGGGAAATTGCTCTTGTATTGCATACAGTGTCGTTATTTTTGCTAATAAATTAGCAATATACTTCCGAATACTTATATTGCACATCATTTCCTTTTATCATGTATAATTCTTCTTCTTCTTCTGTTCAATGTGGTTATATCCTCTCACTCTAGAAGAGGCAAGCACCATATCATATATAATTCATTGGTTATTTCATTTCATTAAATTGAATAAGATTTCTTTTCAACTAATTTTGTCAACTTTTCAACGTAGTTGAATGTTATCATCACCATTATTCTTATCCTCCCTTTCATCTGTACAAACGATTGTCTTGTTTACGGTTTTATCTCTCCCCTCAGTCCTTCGATAAAATGTTAATAGAAAAATTGTATTTAGACATACGTGAATAAATGTGAAATATCACATTTGAAGAAACCATCAGAGAGCTCATTTTCAGGGAAATTCATGAAAAATTTGAAATTTTCAAAAATCATCATAAAAATTTAATCAACCAATATAGCTATCGTAATCATCTTTTAACTTCGACTTAATGTCATTAAAACAAACATTTTAAGCTGTGATTGAATTCATTTGAAGCATGATTTTCAAAGATAGCCCCGGAATTCTGATTTTTTTTAACACAAAATTTCTGCAAATTTTCAAATAAATCAGCATAACGAATGCTTTCATCTTCGAACTCGGTCAAAAGGACATTCAATCAATTCAGAAATTTTTTTTAGTTATCGTGAGACAACCGATTTTCGAAAAAAATCGAAAATTAAAAAAAATTGTCGATGAATTGAATTTTAATTAAGAAAAAGTTTGTTACATGCATACACACATACACACGTACAGACGAGGGCGAAAAATTTCAGTTTCGGACTTTTTGAATTCTACTGGGTCGATATAACACAAAAAATCCAAAACTTAAATTTGAACGATTACAAAGTTTCCATTCGGAAGCAAAAAATCTATAAATACCGTTCCAACTCACCAAATGTGTCAACAATAAAAGATAAATTCTATGAAAGCAAGATGCTAATAATCTTACAGTATATGCAGTTACGTACAGAGTACACGTCTTGGAACATTCGTTGCAAGCTATAAAACTTGTCCTTGATTAGTATCGGGTCAAGCAGGTGATTGATAGAGTATAACATGTCATGCGTAAGCGTGATTCCCAACAGCAAAGGAACATAAGATGGAATTTTTGTGATATCTTCGTATTTTGGTTAGTTAACATAGATCTGTCATACTTACAATTAGCAACAAGTGTCCATCAAACGGGTTCGTGTCCTGTATGCTTTAGGGAACTAGGATAAATTATCAGTAGTAATTAATCGAGATCTCTAATATGCTTGGGTTTTTCTCGATGTTAACGAACTGAAATTAGGTGAGAAAGAAAAATCAGAAATATTGCGTTTCCTTTGTTTTCATTGGAAATCAACAATTGACATGAATGGAAACCATAGAAATCTGTAACCTGGAAGTACTTTCATGAGGGAGAAGTTTTAGTTTAACGTATAACCGGGGCGTATTTTATTACTGATAAGAGAGTCAGGGTAATCAAATAAACAGAACAATAAGGGACAATTTTAACCACAAT
The DNA here is from genome assembly GCF_001412515.2 of Diachasma alloeum. Lineage (NCBI taxonomy): Eukaryota > Metazoa > Arthropoda > Insecta > Hymenoptera > Braconidae > Diachasma > Diachasma alloeum. Next base: position 233,330 of record NW_021680509.1, read on the forward strand.
AATCTCTAATATATTCTCTGCGTTTCGAATTAGTGCAATTTGTCCACAATTCTTTTTAAATGTGATCTAGAGAGTGAGTAAGACCGGGCTATTTGTCGGACACGCAAAAGAGATGACTCTAAAATAATATGCAAAAGGAAAAAGGCTAGTCGTAGCTTGTTTGTTCCGTAAAAATTGACCACCTGTCTGATGACTCGTCGCTATGGGCACAATAAGTCGTGCCGTAATTTTTCCCCAACGATTGAGAAATTTTACGGAACGGAACATAGAAATAACTCACCAGCTTCATAAAAATTGTTGAACGTTCAAGAATTTTTTATTTTGGAGACATAATAAGTCGGAAGTTTCTGTAAGATTTTACTTCTTAAAAAAAATTACGTTACAATTTCGTACTTTGTTCGGTGATGAACTTGAAAATTCACTGAACGTTTCAGATTTCTTCTCTTCCATTCCTATAAAAATTGCCGGAAAACGATTCCCCATTGCGGATTTCGTGAATTGTTCCCTAATTTTTACTGAATATTTCTCTCCGTGTAACTATCCAGACGAGAAGCTATAACTAATACTCACAACACTGTCGAATTATATTGAAGAACACTGGTGGTCTGGTCAGGTCCTCCATGGGGATAATTAAATACTGCTGGAGTCTCCGTTCCTCCTCCGTGCTCCGGGGTCCGGCCAATCTCCGGACTAGAATGTCTGCTAACTCTAGGAAGCCTTTCACTCCAAAGGGGATATTTACTTACAGGGGTTCTTTATATTACTTCCTAATCTCTATCGCACAACCACGTGCTGACACCGCGGGACGATCCCGTCGAATGGTCTCTCTCGCGTTCGAGTCCCTTTCGGCACTTCCTCGGCTCCTTTCGGCCTTCTCGACCCTCTTCCTTAACTCTCGTCATCACTGGGAAACGTTTCTATGTGAAAAGGTGTGCACTATGAAATCCATGGGTCAAATTGGTTTTTTTCTGTTTTTTAGATCATAGAATTTAAATTTGTTTGTTGGTCAACGCTCAACTGATGTATTCAAAAGTTATTAACAATTACATTGTTCAAATGGGTATAATGAATGTAATCCCAAAAATTGGCAGAGTTGTGGCGATTCTGGTGAAGGGTCGTACGGCCTGATACACTGCAGCAAAATTTTTTCTTTTGTGTTTTTTCTCGAAACTGTTTTTTGACGTGGTAAACGTCGTATCTCAGACTCCATTCATCCGATTCGCTTCATCTCCAGATAGAGTATAGTTAATATAATTTTCTATCAAACCATCGGTTAGTTTTCCAATAGGTTTATCCATTTGTTAATAACAAATTCTTCAAGTCATTTTTTAAGATCGGAAATCGACTTTTTTCCTCTACAGTTTGTCATTTTCGGCAGTATTTACCATGGTCAGAAAAAAAAGGGTCAGGGCCTAAATGTCCACAATCTACATGAGCACACGCATTTTCTCCACAAGAGGGTAGTTCACCGCTTTGAAGCCCACACATAGCAATGTGCGCGGCAACTTTATCCACCTCCAGTTGTCCACATGAAAGTTGCCCTGGCCCAACCCCAAACTTTCGGATTAACAAAAGGCCCTGATTATGTTGAAAAGACAGAAAGAAAATCTAGATTCTCTCGGGAAAAAATCAACTGTGCTGGAGAAAAAGTTTTATGGCAAAATAACCGACAATTTATCCGTTGACAATTTTCCCACCGACAATTTCCCCCACATCCATTATTCCCGAGATATAAAATATCTACTCTCAAATAATTCAGTTGTTTCATTCAAATTTCATCCCATTCTGAAGCAATATTAATCCTTCGTTACTCGCGAGAAATTGCCCGACGTGGTTACCCCCATCGCGGCGCCGTGCCGTAATGTAAATCGGAGCGCGCCGTTGCCACAATTCATTCGGAAAGTGGACTCGCTGATCTCCCAGTATCCTCGGCAGCCACAAGTGTGGCAACGCCGTATGTAATATTCCCATAACCCGATCAGTTACATCACGACATGGTGCCGTATTTTTTATTCCCAGTTAGCATAGGAGTGAATTTTCTCCAATCAGGGGCTTTCGCCGTGGTTAGAAATGGCAAAATATGCCTTCAGATAAAATCAGTGAGGCATACAAATTTTTTCATATTTTTTAATGAGTTCTTTTTGGAAGCTATACTAAAAAATACCATTTCTGTACTGCTTCTCATGATTTCTCGTCTGGGAATTGGTATTACATACTTCCCAAACTCGAAAACTTGAAAATCACTACAGAAAAATATTGTTCCTGGGAGCCTATTCTCGAATTGAAATCGTACGTTCGACTTCAACAAGTCGCATGCGGCCCATAAGGCGTACCACGAGTCGCATGCGACCTATTGAAATCGAACGCACGATTTCAACTCGAGAATAGACTCCCTGGGCTGTTGCGATGNGCTATACTAAAAAATACCATTTCTGTACTGCTTCTCATGATTTCTCGTCTGGGAATTGGTATTACATACTTCCCAAACTCGAAAACTTGAAAATCACTACAGAAAAATATTGTTCCTGGGCTGTTGCGATGGGGGTTTTCTACTCGTGTGGCGTTGGCCTCCGAGCCGTAGGCGAGGACTGGCCAACCACACGAGTAAAAAAACCCCATCGCAACAGGCCGGAAAAATACTATTTCACCGGCGCCGTGCCGTGGACGCGAGTAATTAAGGGTTAAGCGCAAACACGAAAAATACGTAACTCAGATAATTGATAGATAACATTTAAGGATAAGCGGGCGAGGGGGAAATGTAGGAGGTGAGGCGGAAGGGTTTCTATTGTTTTCTTGCAGAAAAACAATCGCTGAGCAAAAAAATTTTTCCCATTCGGATTCAAAATTCAGGCAATATCCCTAATATCTCCGGTTAAAAATTATTTTTGGAGCGAATCAAATTTATTTGTATCTGTTCTACGCATTGAATGGTTTTCAGATTGTTTTTTTTTAATAAATGAAAAAATTAATCCATGCGAAAAAGTGGCAACATCGTCGGTAGTTTTCTTTTTCACTAGGAGCTGGTACCACTGGCTCGAGGAAGCTCCAATCACAACGCTTCATCGCTCTCTCTCAAGAGACGTTTAACGAAATCATTCATTTCGAATCTTTAAAATCATTCGAAGTCAATTGCACTCCCGAAGTCATGTCACGAGCCACTTGAAGTCATTGATTTCATTTTTTTCCGAAATCACCAAAGTCAAAGTCGAATTCACTGAAATCAACCCCGAAATCACGTGAAATCGACTGTATTTCGAAGTCATGGTGTCACTCAATCAGGGAGTGAGTAGCCCCTCGAACGCTTTGGTTTCATCTCGCGCTTACGCTTATTCGAGATTTTCAAGATATATCGAGATCGATTTCCTTTCTCGTTTTTACGATAGAACGATAGGATAACTCATATTTTACATATAATTGCAATGGTTCCGCCTCTTCAGAAAATCAATTGAACTCGATTCATAGAAGCACGCTGTTTCCATTAATTAATAAATATACATTATAATCATTCACCGACATTCAAATTAAAAGATAATTATAAATGATACTGAATTAAAATTTCAAACGTTCAAGGCATCCCATTTCGGCATGACGAACCCACAGACACTGGTACTGAGTGTTTAAATTACAGGTCTCAACACTCAGGTAAACAAATTTTGTGTGAGGTAATGTGGCTACCAGTGATAATACAATTGGGGAGACATTGTCAAATAGCGAGTTTGATTCGAATCGAAAAGAGAGGGGGTCATAGGGTAGCCTCGCTAGTTACTCCTTACCATCGGAAATTGTAAACACATGAACTATCGGATCATTTATCGACGGATATAATGTACCCAGGATAAATCCAATTGTCAATAATACAATTATCGCTGGGAAAATGTCTTCAATTTGTGTTTCTTAAGGGAATTTTGTCGCGGAAATTTTTTGGGGAAATTTTGTCAGGGAATCAAAAATTCCCGGTTTTATGACGCATTCGGTTGAATGTCGGTTTCATAAGGCACTTGAAAAATCAACTTCTGTAATGAAACGTCTTCAATTACTTCTATCTTTATAAATCCATGAGGAAAAAATAATTTAAGGTGTTTCATGCGAAAAAGGTAAATAATGACATTCATCTGGAATTCACATAGAATGTTTATCATGACAATTGATTTGTCTATGAATTTTCATAAAATTTTCGCACATTTTCTTTCCAAGTTATTAACGATTGAACTTTAATGCGGCATGGGGATGGGCAAAGTCCAGGTAGCTCGGAGCTACTGCAATAAAACCAGTTAGGAAGGGCTGTAAAGATTACATCCCTTCCAATTACCAAGGTCCCAGTACGATCATAGCGGGAGTAACGAGTGAGTGAAGTGACGAGTGCGGAAAGCGAAATTTCCTCAAAGCGCTCAACATTTTGTTCTTTTTAAAATTAATTTAATTTGTTACTTAAGAGAAAACTACTGAGTTCTATGAGTTCTAACAGTAAACTGAAATGATGTTAGAGGCTATCATACCCTAGGTGGTATGATAGTCGAATTAAAAATCACGAATAATCGATAAAAAAACAAACAAAAAAAAGGGATTAAATAATTCGAACACAGAATTGGATGGGAAATAGTATATTTCAGCACGTGTGGGGCAATTTCGTCTTTAACGTGTGTGGGGTTTACAGCATGAGCCGAAGGCGAGTGATGTAACCGCACACGTTAAGGACTAAATTTCCCCACAAGTACTGAATAAAATTTTATGTCACGAAGCCTGAAACCGGCTGAATTAGACACGAGACGCGAAGCGTCGAGTGTGTAATCCAGCCGGTTTCAGGCATGAGTGGCATAAAAGCCGTTACGGCATAAAAAACCCAGATTTATTGATTAGGATATAATAGATCGATTACAACTGCGAATGACACTTGTTTTACATACACATACACACACGCTACCACACTGCAATGTCTGTCCTAAGAACACTACGATGTGAACTGTCGGACGCAGCTATGGACATGTACACACACACACGCGTGTCGATAATGCGAAAGATAGGTTATGGAATCACACATTGTGTGATTCCGAGACGATATTCGTAATTAAATTACGAAGATATGAGGTGGCCGTTGCACCACCTCCGATACGTTTTTAGATGAAGTGGACGTTCGCCACTTCAAAAAAGATGTAGAGGAAGCGGCACGTTGCACCACTTCCAATACGATTGGCGTTGCCGTTCACTACACCGTTAATCTGAATTGATTTTTACAGATTTTGCGAAGTAACTGTTTTGGATGTTAGATTGACACTTTGAATTAATAATAACACTGATTTCACACGAAAGATCGATTGACAAACTTAAATGCTCGAATAGCGTCGGTTTTGACCGTTACACGTGGTGTAATAGACTAGGTTGGGTTAGCGTCGGTTGGTCGCTTCCCCGCGAGAAACTAGCGAGTCGAGAGGGGGAAAATTCGCAGCGGTGGCGTGGCGAACTAGATAAAAACTAGCATTCAGCGCGCGCGTAGATTTGAACGAGTTACGATGTAACAGTAAACAACTATGAAGTTGAGTCAGTCGGAGGGGGCCCCATAAAGGGTAACCCCCTTTCATACGCCCGGTACAAAGGGGCCTGTTCAACCTACACGGAGAGAAATATTCAATAAAAATTACGTATCTTTTCCGTAATTCCGGAGCGAAATGTGGTTATAGGAAATTTCACGGAACTCCCAGGCAGGAAACGCCAAGCTTCGACAATTAGTCCGAGCTTGGCCCCCGCACGGCTGACCGAGGCTTGGAAACCTAGCTTGGGCCAGTCTTGAGCCCGTAGTGAGAACAGTCTTCAGCCAATACCGGTTATAGCACGGGGTCCAAGCTCTGGCAGCCGAGCTCGAGCCAGGTTTGGACCAAGCCTGTCATCCAAAGTTTGGTACCCAAGGCTCAGCCGAAGTTAGCCCAAGTCCGGCCCCCAATCAGTAACCAGAGATAGCAGATGTCTAGGGGGAGCGCTTGGTTACCAAGCTTGACCCAAAACTGGTTGAAGGCTGTTTTCCAAAGCCTGGTTATACCAAACTTCAGCCATCATTGGGCCGAGCTCAAGCGTCTATTAATAACCACTCGTGAGAAAAGGCTCGATTTTCAAGAGTGGACCACGTTAGGCTCATCCCTGGTTTCCAGGACTTGGTACAGAAACGTTCAATATGGCTTAGGACAAGTCTGGTCAGCAGTGAATAACCAGATTTAAAGTCTGGTCACGTGGATAACCACATGCGGGGTCAAGTCTGGTCACCAGTGAATAACCACATGCGGATGCACCCTTCGTTCCAATAGCTAATCAAAACTGTCCTTCAAAACTTATTTTTCACGGTCAATTGTTGCCTATTTATTACGAAAGTCCGAATCAGCTAATGAAAGTTCACAATTTTTTCTCAAGTATTGTCAGTTCAGAGATATTCTTAGTTCAGAGATTTAGAAAAAAAAATTCGAGATGTCTCTGCTTGCGGTGTATGAGGCATCTCCAACTCCTCCAAGCAGCCAATGTAAGTTTTAACCTCTTTTTTTCCACGTGTCGTCGATAGCGTTTCATCATGAAACCGAATAAATTTAAATACTCAGATGCATATAAAAGGCTGAGGAAAAACAGATTCATNCTCCTCCAAGCAGCCAATGTCAGTTTTAACCTCTTTTTTTCCACGTTTCGTCGATAGCGTTTCATCATGAAACCGAATAAATTTAAATACTCAGATGCATATAAAAGGCTGAGGAAAAACAGATTCATGAAGAAAATGGAGAAATTGGATGACATTCTTGATGAGAATAAATATGAAGATGTAGAATGTACAGGTGAAGGTGACTCAAATGAGTGCGATGTGAATAACGGAGTTGATAATGAAATTGAGCATTTACCGGAATTAAGTGGAAGTGAATCGAGTGTGAATGAAGTGGAAGGTGAAGTTGGAAGTGAGAATGAAACTTCGGGGTATTGGAATGAAGGTGAACCAGGAGTGAACACCGTTGAAGATCCAAGGACTGATGAGGAAGAATGGATTAATTCCCATGATGCTATGGAGATTTTTGACTCTAGTTTTCAAGATGAGTTTTCAAATGAAATCATCAATGTAATTGATGCCTCGGACCTTGGAAATTTCCAGCATGAAAACACATCTACTGATGGGGATGGGAATAACCTCTTTGAAGAAAAACCACCGAAGAATATGAAGGAAAAAATGTTGAAATTAGCAATTGATCACATTGGCCACATTCGTTTACAAGTTATCACTGATTTACTCATCGTCCTCCAATCAGAAGGATATAAGAATTTACCTAAAACAGCAAGCCAACTACTGGGATTTAAGCATCGAGTTCATTCGAAACCTATGATCAGTTCTAAAAATAAACTAGGCACTTACGTTTACTTGGGTATCGAAAATGGTTTGGCTAAACGCATAAATCCAGAGGTATATACCGAAGACATGATAGAAATTCTTATCCACATTGATGGAGCTGCAATGTATCACAGTTCCAATGAGCAGCTGTGGCCAATTTCGGCCAAACTCTATCATAAAGACTACGAATGTGCTCCATTTATCATGGCCTTATACTATGGCAGAGGGAAGCCACTACGAGTTGCAGATTATTTACGCGACTTCGTTAGAGAAGCAAAAAAATTGACTATCGAGGGGCTAACTATCAAAGGCAGATTTTACAAGTTCAAAATCCTTGGTATAATCGCTGATGGCCCTGCTAGGACATTTTGTAAANGTAAGTGTTGCAAAGGTCCAACGGGGTTTTTCGGATGTGAAAGATGCACGATCAAGGGAATTACTGTGAATAAGAGGAGAGTGTATCCAGAAGTGAATTGTCCAAAGAGAACAAGGGAATCGTTCATCGATCAAACACAACAAAAACATCACTTAGAGGACAAAGAAACTAAGGAAAAACTCATTTCACCTCTTCTAGACATTCCTGGCTTTGATCCAGTCATGGATATGCCCCAGGAAATAATGCATTTAATGTTCCTGAATTTGGCGAAGACTTTGCTTGAAAGGTGGACGCAAAGGAAGAAGAATGCGTACAAATTAACCCCTGCAAAGCTCCAGGAGCTAACAGAGTTGATGGATGCAGTAACATCTTTTGTACCTGAAGAATTTCAGCGCAAGAAATTCGATATTGGAGACCTGACACACTGGAAAGCAACTCAGTTCTCATTTTTTCTACTCTATGTCAGCAGCATTGTCCTTCAGTTTGTATTGGATGGAGATAAATTCAAGCATTTTCTGCTGCTACATGCAGCTATTCGCATTCTGTGCAATCAACAGTGGGCAATTAATTATACTGGTTTTGCAAACAAATGATTGAGGTCATTCTTTCGTTTGATGCCAAATTTCCATTTTCCAGAAAGTCAAGTAATGCATGCTCACAGCGCGATCCACATCGCTGATGATGTGCGTCACTTTGGTATCTCACTGAGCGATTTATCAGCTTTTTGGGGAGAGAATTTCATTGGAAAATTGAAAAATTTTGTATCCAGCCGGGCAAACCCACTACCGCAAATTGTCAATCGTCTCAGTGGGATAGAGGTATCAGAGGACATTGAAGTAAAGAAACGTAGAGTGATAAAGGATTTGATCCTGAAGAAAAGTGACGAAGTTTACAAAAGACCAGGACATTCATTCAGAGCTATTCATTAAGTGCAATACAACGATCTAATTCTTCGTGATCAACCTCCAGACAATACTGTTGAGTTGAATACTGGTGAAATATTCAGAATTGAAAACTTATTCATCGAAGAAAAGTCAAAATCAGAGGTGAGCATAGTAAAAGATTTGTATATTGAAGGTTATCGAGTTGAGAGAACGAAAAATGTTTTTGAAACACCGTGTCCCTCCAAAGATGTTGGAATTCACCAAATCGAAGAAGTTTCTGATCACCTTGAGTTGTTGCCTATTGGAGAAGTGAAAAAGAAATGTATTTACATCACGATGAGAGGGAATGATTATTCCATCTCTCTCCTTCACACCTAATGTCAGAAATTAGCATTAAAGACTAAAAAAATGAAATTTCGAACATTGGATATTATTCTCAGTATGCCAAACAATGCAATTAAATTGGAAAATTCATAATTTTTTATGTTTTGGCAGGAGTTGTGTCAGTGATGTCAGTGAAGGAGGCATAGTGGGGGCTTGTTGAGGGGCAGTGTCGTGAGGGGAGAAGGGGATGTCGGGCCCGGCAGTTGCAGTAGAGCTGCGCAACAGTACACTTCGCCTGATCCTGTATTCTCATCAAATATCTCTATTTTTAATCATTTTTCCTTCTATTAATAATAATTCAGTTTTTTCTAACTCATCAAGAGTGTACGAGGAATTATTGCATCATAATAACAGTCAAACGTGGCAAGTGATGGAGATGAATAAGAGTGCTTTGTATTAGAGGTTATCAATTAAAAACGGAAATATTTGAAGACAGTTATGATGAGTGCATCAATGTGATCAAAAGTGACGGAGAGAATTATGGAGAAAAGCGCCAAAATCTTGCGTGCCCCAGTGAGAGCCCCGTACAACAAGATGGCGGTGGACTTCGCTTGATGGTGTTCGGGAGAAAAAGGCACAGCGGAAAAATTTATTGTGATTTGGTTTTTATGGGTATTCGAGATTCAAGAGGAGGACGTAAAAATCAGTTGAACATTAATTGATTGTGGGAGACGGTATTTTAATCGTGCGATAAAACAACAGTGATGATATAAGAGAACATAACCATATTTCGCTCTGCGTCGTTTCGGTAATTAACTCAAGTATAAACAAAAAAAAAGTTACAAAAAACATTCAGAAAATGGCTTCAGAAGATGGCGACAAAGAGAAGGTTTATTCAGTAGTGGAAATTATCCGAGAAAAAGTGGATGGAAAAAAATTAATCGAGTTGGTGCCTTTTGGTAGGTTAATTTTCGATGATGATGATGAAACGAGATGCCATTGCTATTTTCCACCAAAGAAGGAGTATCATCGACTAAGTGAGATGGTGAAAGAGAAGATAGAACACAAATCCACGTGGGAAAAATTCGAGTGCAAGCCATTGAAATACCTACGTAAGCTTTAATTTTTTTTCTCCTCGTGATCTGATCTTCATTCCAAATTGTAAATTTTCTCACTAAAAAATTTTTCGTTTCGTCAGGGAGTTACAAAAAAGGACTGAAAAAGTTGGAGGAGGCGTATGAGGTGCCTCTCCAAATGGTTTCCACAGACTCTGAGGAGACCAGAGGAGCGACACCACATGTTCCAAGATCGGAGATCAACTCAATGCTTAATAGTTCGCGGGCATTGTCTAAGTTGCCGACGATCAGTGAGAATCCTGGCCAGAGTGTACAGAAAGAAAGTCACCCTCATGATGCTCAAAGTGGCTCTTCCACCAGCAAAGGCAGTGAAGTAACTCAGACGTCTAGGAAAGCAAAAAAAAAGCGATCAAGAGCACGTCTAGGAGAACTGCAGGGTCGAACCAAAAATGCTGAGACCTTGCTGCTCATGGAGTACGTGGATGTTCAATGCGATTTCATGGCACTCGTTCTTACCGAAAAAATGGACAGTGTCCGAAGAGGATGCCAATTTGATACAAAAAAACAGACTGAGGAACTTCAAGAATCACTTCTCACATCATCGATTGGTAATGTTGGTGGTAAACTTGCTGATCCGAAGAGTAAATTTACGTGTGCTTTCCCAATTGCAACGCTAGAAGACTCCCTGGATTTTGAGAAAAGCTTGAACCCCAAGAATCAATCGAATGTAGAGAAGCCAGAGAGTCCTATAGAGAGACAAGAGGCTCTGGTAAAAAATGATTTGATCATTGTACATTTAAATATCAACAAGTTTGATAAATATTCTCTAATATTTTTACATTAATGTGTTTTCTAGAAGGACATCATGCAGAAAGAAGTAGGTGATTCCAAGAAAAGCTTGAAGGAGGCAACATCTCTGATTCTGGAAGCCCTGATCAAGAAAGACGTACAGATCCACTACAGTGGGGTAGGGAGGAAGACCATCCATGGGGCCAAACGAAACTTCAGTGCTACATTTACTTACAGATGTTTGGAAGGTAAGATGATTGATATTGATTATTATAAAATATATTCTCTGTTTACTTTTCGATTCTTTAGAAAATTAAATTTCGAAATTCCAAATGAATATGATCAGCTCATGGCTCGTACAGTTATTTCATAAAGAAAGTTGTTCTAGAGGAAAATTCTGACTTAAAATCACTCGTTGTCAAGATAATGCCACTAAATAATTTTCATTGTCAATGAATTGATTTAAATTAAATATCGAACTAAAACATCCGTTGATTGAGTGATTATCACAGAGATATTGGATTTTTAAGCAAATACCAAAATACTTTCTTTGCAAAGAGGAAAATTTTCTGGAAACAAATTCATCTTGAAGGTTTATGTCAACACCACTCGTCATTGAAATAAATTTATCGATTTTTTTTTTCATTATTGAAGTAACAAGAGGTGATTAGTCGATGTACGTTGGAAACCCAGCACAGAAATAGCTCTTCGTTCAAATTGTTATTCAGGAGAAAAAACATATATTTCACAACCTTTTAATTCATCAGTTTTGAAACTGAAATTGAAGGTAAAAAAAATGATAAAACAATGAAAATGGATATGATCAATAGTAATGATTCCCATTATTGATTGGCTCAATTGATAACGAAGATACAATTGGTTTCTTGCATGATTTCTTCTGTTCTTCATCGCATGAAATTGAGAAATTCGAAAATTGAATAAGAATCCTAGATAAGAATTTTTTTATTTGCAAAAATGAAAAAATTATGGACAATTGAAGAAAAGTCTACATTATAACGTGGCAATGCTTCGTATATCAGCATTCTAGCGTGATGTAATGATACTGACATTTGTAACCGGCCATATCTTGTTCGTTCTCCGTCATTTATCGAATCAAAAAGACACATGTATCATATTTTCCCTGTAATTTTCATCTGTAGCCATACAAAAACTCATGCGAAATTTCAATTTTTACTGTTTATTTCTCCAAGAATTCCAAAGATTTATTCATCAATTTTCTTGCAGATTACTTGAAAGTTAAATATAATTTAAACGAGAACAATACTAAGGAGTTCAAAATCTCGACTGTCGTTGGAGTATTCTTACATGGCGCAGCTGATCGCGAAGGAGGAACCACAGAGAGAAAAAAGAAAGCTTTACTTCGCAGCCTCGCTGATGAGGAACCATAAGAAGTGTTTCTTATGAATCCTAATTTCGAAAGATCATTACTTCGAGGTATTTACCTAGTTTTCTGGGGGAGTTGTGGGAGTATTTATGACAATTGGCAATGGAGATTGGGGAACCTATAAATTCGTGTTCAGTCTCTCCAATAATTCAAATATTTCAAAGTCCTTCATGTTAATTCCTACTGATAGACGAAAAGTTGGAAAAAATCCATGTTTTCTTTAACGATTGTGAGTATAAAAAAAGAGAACGTCAGCATTGGTGATAGAATGACGATAATCCTATCGAAACATGCAATGATTAGTATCTTTTTATTCTCATTATTTCTTGTGTTCGAAGTGTCATGAAGAAATGACCATTTCCAGTCTATTCAACTGTTTTTCGTTCAATTCTGATTTAGTTTAATGAAATGTTTTTGTAAACACTAAGAGCCAAAATTTTTTGATAACGTGACACGTAAAATAATTCAATAGAAAGAGCTAACGTTTTCTGAAGAAATTCCATTGAACTTCTATTGGATTTCTATGAGAATTGTCTTGAACGTCTATTAGAATTCTATCCTAAAATTCTATTTGTTTCTTGCGCCAATTTTATAGATTATGCAACATTACCGGGTAAATTTTTGGGCATAGAATTTTCAGTTTTTTCCGCTATATTCCTATTCATTTTACATAATAAAATCCAATGAAAAAATCAGAAAATTCATGCTCCAGAATTTTTATAGAAAAATCTATAGGATTTTTTCTATGAACAAATTCCTATTTGACAACGCAGGGGGAATTTGCATAATTTTTAATAAAACTGGCGGAAAAAAATAGAATTTTCGAATAGAATTTTAATAGCACTTCAATAGAATTCTTAAAGAGTTTCAATGGGAATTAAATAGAAGATTTTTCTATTAAATTCATCCATACGTGGTGTTCAATTAGTAATTCTGAATGATACTTATTGTTGATCAAAAGTCAATCGAGCGTTACAAACGCTGGATAAATTGCAGCTTTAAGAAATCCTATCTTGATAATCAATGGAGTGACCCTGATGATAAAAACAAATATGACTGATATTTATCCGAATAAGCTTTATTAAGATTAAAATATCGTTGTTTTTATTGATCAGTTATTTTTATTACTGAATGTTGATCCAGCATTTCGATGCTATTATTCTCGTTGCTGTAATTCAATTTTACGATAGAGAGGTTCATAATTCTCAGGGAAGACTCATTTTTTATGAAAAAATACAGATTGAACCGTTGCTAATGAATACGAATGCTTCAAATCCGAATTACAATTTCTCTGCTCACATGAAAAACCATTCATGAAGAACATAATTTTAGTTAATTTTCACCAGTTCATGAGCAGCCAAACCAAAAATATGAATTTCTATTCATTCTAGTTTATTTGATAATAAAGGTTTTGAACCTCTGGGGAAGATTATTCTCACGATAATTGGCAAGCGACTTTTACTAAGCTACAGACTTGTTGGGGATGAACGTCAAATATATAAATCTATTTTTGACTATCCAATATCTCATTGATAATTTTTGCTGCAGATGTGAAAGGAAAAAGAAAGTATTGATTGTTCATCGTTTAAGTATCCTATGATATTTGCGAGTAGGATTCTGATGGAAAAACAGTCAAGATTAAGTTTGTCATTATTAATAAATGAATAAATAAATAAGATAGAAGTAAGAAAAAAATGGAAGATTCGAATGTAATTCTCCCAAAATTGTTTTTTTTGCTCTATGCTCTATTATTTAAGTAAGGAAATATACTTTCATCATTTCTTCGTGAAACTGTCATTTAATTTATCATTAAAGGGATTTTGTTTGTGAAGAAAACATACATCTTATTTATTAGTATATTTGGTATAAAAACGTTAGTTGATAAGTTTGGTTGAAAAAATGTTAATTATTATCAGGAATATCAAGAAACCATCAATAAAGGAATCCACGGACAGAATGCAAAAAATAATGAGATTCATTCCATATCTTTAAACCATTAAATCCAGAGGTCTGGGCCACAATTCACTGCTGTTCTAGACCAATTCTGCTTTCTAAGCTTTGACTATTTCTGTATACCTGACTTGGACCATCCTTGACTAATCACGGCTTGAAAGGAAAGTGATAACTGGTTCGAGCTTGGACCAAGATTGATCCTGATTACGGTCCAAGACTGGTACCCAGGACTGGTCCAAGACTGGTACCCCGGACTGGTCCAAGACTTGTACCCAGGTTTGGTCCAAGACTGGTATCCAGGTATGGTCCAAGTCCTGGTGTTCAAGGGAGGCCCAACGTTATCATTTCGGGATTCAATCGGCCTTGGGCCATCCTTGGATATGCCTGTCTTGGCCCCTGACTGGCCGGGCCTGGGACGCCCTTGGACCAAGCTTGGGCCATTTGTTAATTCCTGCCTGAGCTGTCACGGAATTTGTCCAGAGCGTTTCGTAATTGTTATCTGAATCTCCTGTGAAAAATGACGATACTGACACTTAAATTTTCTTAGTCGATTCCATAATTGGTGAGCGAACAGTGAGTTCCGTAATTTTTACTGAACATTTCTCTCCGTGTATTGTAACCGAACTAATTTGGTCCGGGAGCTACAATCACTTGATGAGCGCTCTGTGCCCTTCCCTGGATTAAAGTAGCTGCTTATACTTGGGCTCTTATGGACATTTTTCTGTTTAGCATGAACCTATATTGTCAGCTCAGATGGTAATGCAGTTTCGTGCTAAACAGAAAAATTTCCATAAGAGCCTATATATGAGAAGCGACTTCAATAGTTAATAACTTGAAAAGGAAATCAGAAAAAATTCTAGGAAAATTCGTAGATAATTCCATTGTGATTATAAACATTCTATATGAATTCCAGACGAATGTCATTATTTACCTTCTTCGCCCGAAACACCTTAAAAGGGTTGTATTTTCAGGTAAAACTCCAAACTACCTTGAGAGGCAATGGAACTTACCATCGGAGTAGAAATTGGATTTCAAAATTCTCCGTCAGACGACTATTTAGCAAAACCCAAATTCTTACACTATAGATACCAAGATTATTGATGGTGTAAGAATTTGGATTTTGCTAAATATCTTTGAAAAAGCATTGCAATGCAATTTTTACTGCGATGGTAAGTTGGTAATTAGCTAATATAGCAACTCTAATTTTTCGGGGATACTAATAGGTAAATATTACAGTTTTTATATTAATCTTGAAGTATTTCGACGTATATTAGGTCGGAAAATGGTTGCTATAAATGAATTTAAGCTCTTTGAGCTATCACACTTAGTATAACGTAGATGCTCATGTACTTGGAGCCTGGCAAATTCTGTTGGGATACTCCGGGGTCTAGTTCATACTCTCAAAAATGAGTGAGCTTACTGTCGAAGAAAAAGTATATCTCATTGAATGCTATTATTCCCAAGGAAAAAATTACACAAATGCGTATAGAGTCTTTCGTAGGAAGTTTGGTAGTAACAGAATTGCGAATGAAACCACTCTCAAACGGTAGGAATTTTTTAGTTCTGTACCTTTTTTTTTAGGTTAGTCCCCAATAAATTTTTTGAGTCAATGTGTTCTTTTTTGTAGGGTAATTGATAATTTTGTCAACTATGGTACCCTACAGGATAGTCGCCATGATCTTCCAGCTCGGATCTCCCAAATGGAAAAAGTAACAGACAAAGTGGAAAAACATTTAAAAAATCATCCAACGTCCAATTCAATACGCAAGACGGCTGCGAAGTTAGAATTTAACAGAGAGACCCTACGTTTGATAATTAAACATTTCCTCAAACTTCATCCTCATAAAATTACTTCCCACGAATTTTTTACGCAAGCTGCTATAGGGAAACAACTTGAATTCAGCAAAGTTTTGACGCAAATGTTTGAAATTGCTGAAATCGAAGCCAATCGAATTATTGTCTTGGATGAAGCTTATTTCTACCTTAATGGCAACGTGAATAAACAAAATTATCGATTTTGGAGGCGTGAAAATCCACATTCATCAGTAGCAAAACCGCTCCACCCTACTAAAGTTACAGTTTGGGCAGCTCTGTCGATCAAACAAATTCATGTGGAAATCTGGGACGGGACAATTACAGGGGAGAGTTACCTAGAGATGTTGGAAACCAAATTTTTCCCATTCGCTAAGAAAAAAGGATTGGTGAAAGATTTCTATTTTATGCAAGACGGTGCAACACCTCATCGAACTAATGATGTGTTTGCTGCATTGCACAAAGTATACGGTGATCGCGTCATCGGCTTAGGGTATCCTCACTTCGCCCGAGCAGGGATGGAATGGCCACCATACTCACCGGATTTGAACCCGTGTGATTTCTTCTTGTGGGGTTATCTCAAAAACTTCTGTTCCGCGGACCATCCTCAGGCAAAAGAGGCTCTGATAAGCGCTAGCCAGAAAGGTGTTTCTAATATTTCTCAAGCTAAAATTGAAGAAGTCTTCCATAGTTTTCAGAAACGCCTTGACTATTCTGATGGAGAACACTTCAAGAGTATTTACCATTAGTCATATGCCCTCGATTGTGTTTCATCAATTCTTTCACCGTGTGAATTTTTATTTAAAAAAACAATGAAACGCAACTCTAATTGCAAATAAATTTGCAAAGTCCATTGTGTCTACATGATGGTTCTTCCTTTCTTACATCAATCAACAAAAACTATGATAGTTTAATTTTCACCTAGTCCCATTTGTCACCCTGTAGATGTACGGGACCTCCCATTCTACGCTTTTCCTTCTAAAAGCAGTGTTTTAAATTTCAATTATGAGGTGTTCATATAAATTCAACGTGTAGTGAAGCACTTATTCTGAAAGTATCAAGCTTCACCAGTCCTTAGCATTACCCAGGGTTCGCGACGAGGACGCACCTGGTATGAACCCCACAAAGGTCAAAATTTGACCTAGTCACCCCTTTCAAGTTATGTACCAAATTGAGTCCGATTCAATTTTCTTGTTGATGATTTCAATTTTTTTTTGGTAATAAATGACTAAATAATTCGGTTTCCTCGAAAAATTCTTTAGAGTACTTATACATCTGACCCCTCACGGATGGGGCCTTTCTGTTACCAGGCGTAGTGTGTGCTCAATACGACTCGAATTCGATTATTTCTACTAAGTGGAAAATTATGCAACCAGTATCTAATTGAAGCTACAATATTCTGGTTTCCAATTTTGTTTGTCTGAACAAGTTATTCTTCACAGATTTGGAAATAATAAATTTTGAAAACAAGCCTTCACATTCGCATGGGTCGATACCATGCATCGACCCCATACGTGAGGGGCTAATTACCGGTAAGTTCCATTGCCTCTTACGGTATCTGAAGACAATGCAGTTTTCTGTTTACGAGAATTTCTCAACTCATTCTCTCGCAGTCTATCGTTCTTCATCAAAAAATTCTTGGAAATATTATAACAGACTTATATTTTGTGGTTATCCAAGAGTGATTTTGAATTCTATCGTTTAATTCCAGTCGATAACATAGTTATCTAGCTATCCAACGTAGCACCACACTCCCCCCCAATACAACTCAACTGATGAGTAATGTTCTGAAACATTGCAAGTAATCAATGAAAAAAATCTTTTCGGAACTTGTCACAGAAAATACTGAGGTGTTAAACTTTTTCTTTAAATTTTTCCAGATAAATAATGAGTGGAAAAATACCACATCGCGATGTTGGACCCTTCATCCAATTATTACGTGAAAAATTGATGCGTGGCGTAAGTATTCTAACCTCCGATAAATGTCAAAGTGTAGTTAAATCACATAATTACGTAATAAATACATTGGATCATTTTAATTATTACCAGAGGAAACACGTCAATCATATAAGATGGGCAGACGACATTGCTGCACGTACTCAGCCTCCTCCAGATCTGCCTGGTGGACCATACCATAAGACAACTAAAATTTACTACTTCACAAGGGATGCTAGACGTCTGGTCGAACCCCCAGAAATTGTTGCATTGGGAAAGAAACAAATTACTGCTGGGTAGGTTAAATTCGTAATGATTTTCAGTACTTTATCATCTTTTGCATGATATAAGGAAGGGTGGAATAATATGGATATCTGGGGTAAAATGAACACTAAAAAAATTTGCGAAAAAAAATTATTTTTTTGAAAATTCAAGTATTTGCAAATTGTTTCATTGAGCAATATGAACACCTGATAAATCCGTATAGGATGGATTAATGTGTACGCTCAAAAAATTTTCAATCCAATTTTTTAAAATTACTTTTTGGCAAAGTCCACAACCGAAAAATTATTCAAGAGTAGGGTAAAAATGACACCCGAAAAAATTAGTCCTATTAAAAAATGAAGAAAATTGTCAACAGACATTTTTCAACAGAATCGTGTCTCTCTTCTTTTTATAGAGAGAAATTAGAGTTGGAAGAGATATTAACAAATAAACGTTAATTCTATTCACTTTTACATTGAAATTCGAAATATAGAGTAGCTTTGAATGTCCTGTTTTACGATTAAAATAACTTTGAAATTATTAATTTTTTTCAATAAATAATTGCACGTCCGACACAACTGATCTTTTATCGATTTGCGAAATTTGCAAGATGGCTACTTTTTTACTTATAAAGAAAATCATAAAACAATTGGGGAAAGGAGGATAAATGAGCAAAGAAAAATTTGGTTTACCACCCCCACGACGAAATTCAAAAATGAGTTTTTTTTTGTAATTTGAAGATCGCAGTCATGACTAGTGTATCAAAAATTGAAAAATATTGTTGAAACATGACCAATTCATAAAGAAATTGAAGTATCCATTTTACCCCGTTTTTGCTTTACCTTAAAACTCCAACGATGCAGTCTTATGACAATGTGTTTGTTTTTATGACGTTCAAATAAAGTCGGAACCGTAGATTTGATAGATAAATTCAACATATTTTTTAAGTCTGATGTCCATATTGCCACACCTTCCCCTATTCAAATTACAAATCTTAAATTTAATTATGATCTGATGGAGGGTTCGCATTTAGCTCCTTGTTTATTTTGTGAGGTATACTTCTAATCTAAGTGAGTTCACGACTGAGTTTAGAAAATTCTGCAATTGAAAAATGAGCTACATGGAGTCTTTTCTATCAGTCTATTTATTTTGAAGAATGTTGAATCACCCACTAAAAAGCAGTAAATATAATGAACATTTGAAAAGACGGTAAACAACGTTGTTCGACTTTGTAAGAGTCATATATAAGTAGCAATGGATAGATCGAGCTGGAAATAAGCGCTGATACTAATAAGAATAAGGATGTATTTGTTCATTGAACGGTTGTTTGATTTTATTTCACAGCAAATCGCAAGTTCTAGACACGAATTTTACTTACGTGGAAAATTGCTCTTGTATTGCTCTCGTATTAGTTACTTTTGCTAATAAATTTTCAATATGCTTCCGCATGGTTATTTTGAACATCATTTCCTTGTATTTATTTCATTTTACTAAATTGAGTAAGATTTCTTTTTAACTAATTTTGTCAAATTTTCAAATTAGTTGAAAGTTTGAACTAAATCGAAGTACCGGTTATAGCTATCACCTTCATCTTCGAATTCCGTCAAAGGGACATCCAAACAAATGTTCAATCCATCATTCAATCAGTTCAAAATATTTTTTTTAGTTATCGTGGGACCACCCCACGATTTTCGAAAAAATTAAAAAATTGAACAACTAACCGATGAATTAAATTTTAATTAGTGCCCATCGATAGAGCTCAATACCTACATTTGAAAAAAAAAACGACACGATCTAAAAATTGCATTTTCGCACTTTTTGGATCATAAAGCGTCGATATAACACATAAAACTTAAATTTGAACGATTACAATGCTTCCATTCCAAAGCAAAACAAAATTTAATTCGCAAAAAGTATCTGAAGTATTCCATGCCACATGAGTCAACGGCTAAGCCTCACCCTCTTGAAAATTGATGGCGATTTTTTCTACGATTAGGAGGCTTGAAAAACTATCTCTCAAATTTTTTCAGATTTTTTTGACAGTCCAGTTCGAAAATTGTTCCGTTTTTTTACAATAACTCGAGTTCTATTCATCCGATTTCGATTTATTAGGGGGCAAAATTTTCTATTTTTCACCACCTATAAGAATGTTTTTTTTCTTTAATTTTTTCCAATCTTTAGATGCTCGAAATAACGAATTTTTGAAAAAAAAAGTTGAAAAACTTGAATTTTGCCAATTAGGTCACGGTCGATTATATTAATTTTTTTTCAGTAATTCTTATAATGAAAACGAAAATTTTGAGCCGCCATACTTGTTGGGTTCCATCCGGGATCTATTTTTTTTAAATTTTTTCTTCTTAAAATTGCGAAAATTTGGTGAAAACACCTTAAAACAACTTTAATCATGTATCGGAAAAATATGTAATATATAGGTATATATTTAAATTTACTTCATACTGTTTATAATTAAAGTCAACCAATGACATTTTGGGGTATTTTGACCGAATTCGCGGAATTTTCAGAATAAAAAAATTAAAAATTAAATAGATCTAAGACGAAACTCAACATGTATGATGGCTCAAAATTTTTGTTTTGATTATAGGAATTACTGGAAAAAAAATTACAATAATCAACCGTGACGTAATTCGCCAAATTCAAGTTTTTCAACTTTTTTCTCTCGAAAATTCGTTATTTGAAGCATCTAGAGATTGGAAAAAATTTGGACAAAAAACATTCTTATAGGTGGTGAAAAATGGAAAACTTTGATCTCTAATGAATCGAAATTGGATGAATAGAACTCGAGTTATTGTAAAAAAAACGAACAATTTGAAAAAAAAAAAATATCTTCGAATTGGGCTGTCAAAAAAATCTTAAAAAATTTGAGAGATAGTTTTTCAAGCCTCCCAATCGTAGCAAAAATCGCCATCAATTTTCAAGAGGGTGAGGGTCAGCCGTCGACTCATTTGGCATGGAATACCTCATCTACATCTGCACTTTTGTTGGTATTAGTGCTCTAACCATTGTTTATAATTTTCAGCTCGATCTATCACCTGCTCCTCACATAAAGCTTTTCCAAAGCCGAAAATCGGTCTTTGTGCGCGTGTCGTAATCAAGGTATTCATAGTAACGGTACTACAAACCTACGTAATTTTTATGTACAGCAGCCAGGGATGGCCATCAATCTTCCGATTCTTCAGTATTAAAAGAATTTCCGACTTACATTGATCAAGGTTTAAATATAAGATATTCCATGTCAAATAATACAACGGCTAACCCTCACCCTCTTGGAAATTGATTTCGGTTTTGTCTACGATTGGGGCACTAAAATTATAACTACCTCTCCATTTTTTTTCAAATTTTTTTTAAGGGACTTCCACAGTAATCAAATGGGAGTTGAACGAAATCCTCTATTTAGCTGAAACTTTGAGGATATATTCTTTCAGTGATTAGAAATATCCTCCCGAAGTCTGAACATGCTGAACCACGTAGATTATTAGAGAGAAAATATCAAAGATGTCATTAACACAGAGCCTTATGGCAGCACTTTTTCAAAATTCACGGAAAAATAATCGACAGTACTAGAAAAATCGAAACTCTTCACAAGTAGAACCGTATATATCTCAGGAACATTTTCTCACAATTTCATTGTCCGTAACCACACGGATTACTTTTAATTATTAAAAAATATGACATGGTTCGGGATTCTGGTTGAGCTAGGGGAAAATGATGACTGAACACGACAGCGTCGGCGGAGGTTAAAGTGCGCGCGGCGGAGGCCATCGCGTAAGCGGGTCATTCAAACTGAAAACTACACTTGTAGGTTATCCACGGTATAAAACATTGACTTTATCATGTTTTAATTTTATAATTTATTTCATTCATAGAAAACTCGAAATAATGTATTATGTTTGGATAAAAAATATATAAATTCATTAAATTCCTCTTCATATTAGCACAAAAGAGAAAAAAAATAATAAAAAATGATTTATAATTATTTGTTCGACTTCTCAAAGTATTTTCACGTTTCGTTTCTTTTTCAATGTTCTTCAACGACAAGGGGTTCTTACACTTGTCACACTCAAGCTCATTAGCCAATAATGTCAAATCGACAATGCGATTTCCCACAATTACCAGTAAATCATCACTCGTCCCGACCTCCGGTAGTTCGTCATTCGTCTCGACCTCCGGTTCACTTACTCTTCTCGCTTTGTTGGCCTTTCCCACATGTTCAGCAAATTTTGTCCGCTCCAGTGTCGTCTTGTGTTTAATAAATCTCCCCTTGTACCTCGATCTTTGCGTTAGATATAAAGTGTTTCCCGTAGAATCATTCACAATATAACCCAACTTAACCTCTCTAATATCACGTGTTGTTTATATCGGTTCACTCCATCGAGGCGTGTATACTATAGATTTTACAGTACAGTATAGGATTTTCTATGGAGACAAGAATACCAACTGCGTCGAACGAAAATACGTGGTTGTCAGATCTCGTGACAATTTTTATTTATTAAAAAAATCATGTAAATTTTATTTCGGAATAGGAATGATTGATAACTGATTAGTCATAAATAATACACGAGAAGAAATCCAATCGACGAAATTTGGATACAGTCATGACTTTTTTGCAATTTCATCATTTTTTTTTCTAACGATGCAGCGGACTGTCGGAACCTTTGATATTTTCCCCCACTTTATAGCCCATGAACTTACTGTGGAACAGTAAGTTTTTGGGTATAACAGCTTATTTCAGAGATATGATTTTTTCTTTGCTTTTTTCGTTTTTCTCAATAACTACAGTTCTATTTATCCGATTTTGATTTATGACACGTCAAATTTTCGATTTTCTGCTATCTATAAGAATATTTTAAATAATTTTTTTTTCAACCTCGGGGTGCTCATAATACTGAATTTTCAAAGAAAAAAGTTGAAAAACTTGAATTTTCAAAATTATGTCACGTTTTATTTTTCTCGTCTTTTTGTCAGTAATTCTTGTAATGAAAACAAGTATTTTGAGCCGTCATGCAAATTAGGTTTTGTCCTAAATCTATTTTATTTTCAGTTTTGTCTTCTCGAAATTCCATGAATTTGATCAAAATACTCCAAAAGGCGTTGATTAACTTTGATTATAAGCAGCATGAAGTGAATTTAAATGTATACTTACATGTTACATATTTTTTTGATACATAATCGAAGTCGTTTTGGAGTGTTTTGACCAAATTCGCGGAATTTCGAGAAGAAAAAATTAAAAATAACATAGATCCAGGACGAATCCCAACTTGTATGACCGCTCAAAATACTTGTTTCCATTGTAAGCGTTTCTGAAAAAAAAAATATGAGAAAAAACTGAATTACTTATTTTTATCTTTTCGCTTATTTTCTGCGTTCTACAACCAACACATTGTACATATGTAACTTGTAAATCCCAGGCTGAAGGCCCTCGGGCGATGGCCAGTCGCAAGTTTCTTGCGACGAATTCCGTTAAAAAAATAAAAATATGGGAAAAATAAAAGGTGACATAATTTTGAAAATTCAAGTTTTTCAATTTTCTTCATGAAAATTTTATATTATGAGCACCTACGGATTGAAAAAAAATACTCAAAACCTTCTTATAGGTAGTAGACAATGGTAAATTTTGAGCCGTCATAAGTTAAAATTGGCTGAATAGAACTCGAGTTATTAAAAAAACTAAAAAACCAAGAAAAAAATCATATCTTCGAAATGAGCTGCCAAAAAAATCTGAAAAAAATTGAGAGATAGTTTTTCTAAGCCCCCAATCGTTCAAAAAATCGAGATCAATTTCCAAAAGGATGAGGGTGAGCCATTGACTCATTTGGCATGGAATACCTCATGGTAACTCATGAATACATCATATACTAATCGAAATTACAAAATGCTAAAATAATGAATAATCTAAGGCCGGCGGCTTGGCGCAATGGGTAAGTTCGTTGCCTCACGTGCGAAAGGTTCCGAGTTCAAAACCCGGCCGGGTAGAATGGCGAGATCTAACCATGTAAAGTGTTGATCATCATCGCAGCATACCCTAACCGGGTCGAAGCGATGTAAAATAAGGATAAAAAAAATTAATAATCTAAATTTCCAATTGATGGTGAATTACATATTTAATAATATGGATCTGTAAATTTTCTATTGAGTACATAATACTAAATTTCTTATAAGAGATTTCCAATTATCCAAATAATCGTCAATCTTTCTAACTGAATTACTGATTAAAAAATAATTCGGAATTTGAATTGAATATTTAAATTGATGATTACTGCAATAATTAAAATTGAAGAGTGATATTAACTAATTGAACCGGCGACGGTGGCCGAAGCGGTTAAATCGCTCGGCCGGACGACGGGACCCGTGAGGCGCGGGTTCGAGTCCGGCTTGGGGCAATTGCGATTTTTAATCTTTTGGAAACCGTCGAACGGAAGTCTAGACACCGAGAATCATCAGAGAAGTGTTAGGAAAACATTCTCCGATGAAGCTCGGTCGATGGACGCCCGTGTCGACCAAGGCTTTCCATGGTTTCCCTTGGTCACCAGAAGAGTCTGTACGTGGGGTACAATGCGACACGGTTGGAGAGGAAGTCGGCCCATGAAACCGCAAACATAAAAACCCGAATAGGGTATATATGGCAATAAATTTAAAAAAAAAAATTGACTACTTAATCATTTAACGGTAACTATAATCTATGGATATGGCCATCCCTAACTGCTGCTACGGTAGTTGATTCCGAAACGCACCCCTTTATTCTTCTACATACCCACCATTTTAATCTACTCCGGTGGTTCATTTAACATTTTCCTAACTAAATACATTAGTAGAAGTTGATTTTTCAATTAAAGAACTTTTGAAATTCAAGTAGTGTGTCTTCTCAAAAGGGATGGCAAAATTTTTCGACAGACCTTTAGGGAGAAATGAGAACAGGGAGTCCATTCTCGAATTGAAATCGTGATTTCAATTTCGGCAGGTCGCATACGACTCATGGTACGCCTTATGGGTCGTATGCGACTTGTTGAAGTCGAACGTACTATTTCAATTCGAGAATAGGCTCACTGGGGCGTTCTACGCTATTTCAACAGCGATTCCAATACAGTTGAGTAAGGGATACACATTTTATGTGGAAAACTCGAAAGGGCTTTATTATTCGGAAAGGATGGTTAGTTATTAAAGAAAATATGTCGCTCGGAAAAAGTAAATATTATTGCAACTTTTTAAGTAAACAATTAGAAAAACCGCAGAGAAAAATTGAGACAATTTTTGAAGAAGAAAATTGACCATTCAAATTGTCTATAACAAACTTTCGAAGTTGAAGGAGAAAGACTATTTTATGAGGGTTTATTTCGAATGACGGTATTATTTGAATAGTTAAAGTTTACCTGTCAATTCCCGCGTTCCGCTTTCATCTTAGAGCTAGAAATGACTGAAAGACAAATACAATTTGAACAAATGAAAAAGGTTTAGCTTGATAAAAATTTTGAATTTCCGTACTCGCCATGTGAGGCGCTGCTCATGCAACTATCCCCACTGTACTCACTGTTACCCCCACTATGCCCGTACTAGAACCCCTGTAATTTTCAAAAAAAAAATTGCCGGCGTTGAAATAGCGTGGAATGCGCCAATTCAAAAAATGAGATATCTGCCAAAAACTCGGGCAGGAGCTCAGTCAACTTGCTACCCTTAACCTCCGCCTCCTTGTACCATTATATTGAACCCAATGTTTCCTTCACTACTAATTGTTTCAGATCTGCTGTCTCAACAGAGGTAAAACTGATTACTCCAAATGCTGCTTATAATCCCAAGGTAGTCAGTCTTCCAAAACCAGTGTACGCGGACGAAATTGGAGCATAAATCGTAATAAAACTGAAATAATAACTAGACTGTGAATTTTGAATGTAGAGAAATGCAGATAATAAATAATTACCGTTACTTCTAACTTTTTAAGTACATAATTTTTTTATTATATTCTCATAACGTGATCATCAACAGTTCAATAAATATATATCTCTCATTGAATA
This sequence comes from Diachasma alloeum, assembly GCF_001412515.2. Classification (NCBI taxonomy): domain Eukaryota; kingdom Metazoa; phylum Arthropoda; class Insecta; order Hymenoptera; family Braconidae; genus Diachasma; species Diachasma alloeum. The sequence goes on from NW_021680509.1 coordinate 259,520, forward strand.
CAATTATTACATATAAACAAAATGGAATGTATTACAGTGCACAATAGCAATAATACAAGGCCCGGAGTCAAAAAAAATTTGTAGCAGTTAGAGGTATTCGTCGATAATTCCCAAAAGTATATAACAATGATTTCACAAGTGTCTTTAGTAATCTTTTTCAATTTTTCCTCATTAAACCAGGTCAGAAATGATTAACGTCATTAGCTAACAATTTAAATATTTACAAACAGAAGATAATAATTGTATATGACACATTGGCACCAATTCAACAGACCCAGTCAATAATTAATAAGGAATTTGATTCTGATAATACTGTATCATATCGTATGTTTTGGTACGGAAATTCAGGAAGCTGTTACGAATAACATTCAGCATAAATGCAGCAGCCTCACGATCATTAGCCATCGGTGCAAAACGACTGCGTAATAATTTGATGGTTTGGCCACGGAAACATGGCAAGCCTGTGTCCAGCATCAACGAGACTAGAGAAATAATGGCTTCCTGATAGGGTCTGAAAATCGTTGAACAAATTATTTTACATTCCTCCAATATGAACTTCAAGAAATCAAGCAATAGAAACACAAAGAGTAACTTCCTAATTTCTATTAGAAATATTTGAATTCCATAACTGTGTCGTCCTGAAATTTAGCAAACTTAAAATTCTGAAAATGAGAGAAATTTTCACTTATTTTAACGAACTTTTCCCTAAAAATCAGAAAAAAAAGTTCTAGTTCATGGTCCTTTTTAAAGAATCTGATATAATTATACTCAAATTAAGGCACACTTTTTATTGTCTTGAGGGGAGAATACTATGAGTTTTAAAAGTGGCGGCTTATTGGAGTGAGATTTTTCATACATTGAAGATCGATTACGTAAGTCTAAAAACTAATAATTAGTGCAAAAAAAATTAATTGTTTATTGTTCGTTTGCCCCGTAGACGTATCCGATTTTCGAGCTATAGTTTTTTTCAAAATTTTTGAACAAATGTACAATAACAATTACGAGCTAGTTTTTTAAAATTCGACTGTAGTTTTTTAGAACTAGTTTTTTGAAATTCTCACTCCAATAGTCCGCGAATTGTAAAACTCATAATCGTCTTCCCTTAAGAAACTCTTGGTTCTGGAATACAGATTAGGGTTTTCAAAATCAAAAACATTCAGTTTCTCAAATTAAATACATTTTTGTAATTGAATTGAGGATTTACTGCTCTAAAATGAATTTACTCATATTTACCTGACACCTTAAATCAAATGACGTTAAATTAATATTCAATTATTCCAGAATGTTTTCTCACAAGAAGTAAATAGTCTTTGGTATTGAATTTTAGGGATTTTTCTTCTGAAATTAAGTAAACTGTTTCTCATTTTTAGTACAATGCTTTCTTGAACCGTGAGTCTCTTGAAATCGATAACTCGGTTCTGAAAATTGGAAACTTTTTTTTCTCTGTGAAATGTAGACCCACCTGACAGCGAGGAATGCCTGCACACACAATTCCATAAACCATCTGAATGGTGCAGCTTCCATTTTCCCACCCATAACCAGTACCATCTCATCAGTGAGTTTGATGTCAGGTTCGAATCCAAGATTACCACCAGGAGAACTCTCGAACATAAATCCAAAGTCAATGTGAATAATGTGTCCCTCATCATCAAGCATAATGTTGCCGTTGTGACGATCTTTTATTTGTAAGAGATACGTGATAACACTGTATGCAGCCATGGACTTGACGAAATTACGCCGAGCGGTTTGGAATTCTTTACTCGTTTCATCTCCATACTTCGCTAAAAAGTATTCGTACATGCCAAAGTCTGTTTGACGACCCAATTGATCGCGAGATTCTGCGTTTGGCACGCATTCAATTACGCCACACTGGAGAGAATCACAATGAAACAAATTAATTGACCCAATATTTAGTTGAAAGATTATTATTTAGTTCATTCCTTGGGAGCATACGAGGGTTCATCAAAATGATGTTTGTCTTTTCGATTCCGTTGCTCATTGGAATTTCACATATTTTCTCTGATGAAAAAATTCTGACGCGGGGTGGAGCCGATCGGAGCATTTTTTCTACTACTTCAGCAATGTCAAAGTTGTTTCAAAATGACATTTTTTCATTTTTCAACTTATCCCGATTCAGTCGCTCATCGAAAGGTAAATAATAAAAAAAGCAGGGGTTCGAGGCTGTCTACAAATTTCACTGTATTTATGTTGAATTTTCTAAAAATTAATCACCGAAAACCCAAGTTATCGAATACATACATCCAGGTATGACCCTGAAAACATACTTTCTTTACATTTTATAACATTCTAGACCATTTGCAATCAAAATTAGAAAATCGCAAAATCGATCAAAAACAAGGCTTCCATTCGGAAACAAAAACCTTCGTAATGAGATGTCACTCACTGCATTCGTTTCAGTTTTACGGGGTTTATGTGCCAAAACGTTTTTTTTTTCAATCGTGATGATCTCAAAAACCGCGTTTTTTTTTTAACTCTGAAATTTTTAACGAAAACCTTTGACAAAATGAATATGCTCGCGTCAATTGAAGTTAGTCCTTCCCAGTAGTTTGGCAGTTATGGACACTTCAAGAGAGCAAAGTACTGAAAATGACCAAAAATTGCTGTTAATCATCCAATTATCCCACGAATGAATGAACTCTTACGACAATTCATATGTCAAAAGATGATATTTTTGAAAATCGGAAGTAATCCGGTGTCAAATAGAATGTGGAGGGAAATAACCCCCCTGGGCCAAATGAAACTGACATTCGAATTTTTATTTTTACTAGATTTTGAATTGAATGGTATGGAGAAAATCGTAGTCCATTCTCAAATCGGTCAACCTCTGACCATTTTTCACACCTGTTATTGCCTACATAGACAAATTCCGTTGAAAATTTGTTTATTTCTTTTTTTATTTTATTTTATTTGTTTCTTTTTTATTTTTTTCTTCAAGTTTTACACTAAAAAACGCCTTTTAAGCGCAATTCGGCAATCGATAAAGCTCTGATTCTATTCAACTCTTTATTTCTTTAAAACAAAATTACAATTTTTGCTGAAAATTACCACAAGTTCTCTAGATAATATTCATGTTATATATTGTTTAGGAGCCAAATCAATGTTAGTTGCTGAACTTTCAATAGCAATTATAAAATTCTGAACAGAAAAGAGGAAAACATTAACTTTTTGATTGCCCTCAATATGATTTTGTTGTCAGATTTTACAGAAAGAATAAAAATGGAAAAGAACTGTGATTCAATTGCTGAAAATCAGGTGTTCTAAAAGCAAAAGAGATATATTCACCTTGCACTTCAAAGAAGCTAGAGGAAAGGTGAAGATTTACGTAGCTCAGAAATTCAATCCAGTTTGATGAAGTGCAAGCTATGTTAAAAAATAATAATAAAAGCTTTAAAAAAATCACAGCTTACACACCAGTTGTTCGAAAATTCTGAAAAAAATCAGGACTAGTTTGCAAAACAACACAAAAAATTCCTTTCAATTTTTCCGATAGATTTCAATGTAAAATTGACAAAACGAAAACATTTAATAGGGTCTTATATCGTACCGCGCTTCTGTTTATCTCCGCGTATCATTCTGCCCCAGTTTCATTTTTCGAAAATTTCATCTTTTGACCCATAAGATGTCATAGGAATTCATTCATTTGTGGGATAATCAGATGATGAACAGCAAATTTTCGATCATTGTCAATAGTTTGCTCACTGAAAGTCTCAATAACTGCCAAACTATTATGACGGACTGACTTGAATTAACGCAAAAATATTCGTTACTTCATCGATGATTTTTTGTAAAAATTTTGAATTTGAAAAAAAAATTTTTTTTTGATCATCACAATTGGAAAAAACACGCTTGGCGCAAACCTAAAGCTCGCGAAATAGAGGCGAATGCATCAATTAATTTCTTATTTTTAATGTTTTCGGATATTCTTTAAGTGTGTGTTCAAGAGGAATTTCATAGCCCTAAAAGGAGCTAGAATATTACTCATAATGTAAAAAAATGTTCATCGAGAAAAACTGAAAATTTTCGAAAAATCATAGCTTCCACAATTATTAGTATTTTTTAATTATTTTTCTGTTCTCAAATCGTTCGTTTGATTTCCAACTTCTTGGCAAGAATGGGTAAAAAATGTCCGACATCGAATTTTTTCGACTTCGGATTTGGCGTGGAATTTCTCTTATAGAATTTGTACTCCTGGCATTCTAATTACATCGAATAAGCCATTCTGTCACGAATATCCCGTGTTGGTATGAAAACATGCCTTCTCGAGAGTTTGGAAGATATTTGTCGATCTGTAGGAGAAGGAACAAGTGACTCTCCAACGAATACATCAGTTTAATTAAATAGTGCATGTTTATAATGTCCGTCGTAACTTGGCATTCGATTGATAAAATTCAAAAGATCTTGTAGCAAATGAGAAATTCCAGGTCCATTGGAGCTTTTCACTCGACAATATAATTTGTTCTCCTAAGATTCGTCGACTATTGCCAAATGGTAGAATTGAATATGACCACATAAATATTCGTTAATAGTTAACGAATGGTTCACTTGAAAGGTAAAAGTCGAATCCAACAAGGCTCCTCAACTATGCATTTGTTAACTATTGACGAATGAACATTTGGTGAAGCCGAACAGACCCTAGCCTTCAACCAAATCCATTTTTTTACCAATAACTAATCCTTTCTATCAGTGCACTGATGAATATCACCCCAAGCATCACAAATTGTATAAGAATAAAATGTCGATAACTGATTCCAGACATTAAATTGCTTCATGGGAGACTTACCCCGGGTGCAGTGGCGACAACTCTATAGGGAAACAGGAAAAGATTCAGTCCGACTTTTTGAAAAATATTCTTGAATATTCCAATGACTTGAAGGGCCAGCATATCCTGTCTAACATCATCTCCAACTTTGAAAATTGCCGCCTGCCAAACTTCTTGTCCAGCACACTTGGTCTCAACTTTACCATTGGCAGACACTGCCATGGCAATATTCTCCAATTCTTTGATTCCATATTTCTGCACCTTGAATCTAGCCAAGAAAGGCGCTTTAGCAGCGCTCTGCAAGGGTCTTCCACTGTTATAATCAATATCAATGACCATAGCCTCAGGGTTTGATGGTAGATAACATCCAGGTTGCACCGTAATATTCCGTAATGCCTTGAGACACGCATCCCTTCTTTCAGGGCCCTTGGGAAACGGTCGTATCTCCCCCGAGATGTTTGTTATTTTTTCAAAGAAGTCGAATTCTCTTTCATAAAACTGTTTCGCTGGTCCAGAGAGTGACGAGAGAATTGCTTTAACAAGTGCATCAAGAGTGTCGAAGAGATCTGGATCTTTTATCTGCTTGTCCTCATCTCTATACATATTGACGTGCATATTCCAAATCAGCTGATGAGCCACGACTTGAGATCTCTTGGCAATTGCCTTGATAAATTCGATGACGTAGCCCATTGAGTCATGACGAACAGCCTGAACCAATTGTGGAATATAAAATAATACAGCATCAGCTGGATAACTATCAAGGACTCTCACAGCATATTGCGCTGATATTGGGTGATGAGGAAACTGTCGGGAGAAATAAGCTAATGCTTGAATCGGCGAAATTCTCGCCCAAGTAATCATGTAGACAAGCTCTGGAGAATCATTCAACAGTGAATCAGTCGTCACGAGGTATTGAAGAGCTTCAGGCACGTGCATTACTGGTATTGGCTTCAATCTCACTAATCTACAAACTTCTCGGATAATCGTATCAGAATTTTTCAGACGAACCGGTAGAAATACTGCTAGAATTGGACTGATATCCCAAGCCAATCTAGTGTAGTCTCTCCATCGTTCATTCATGGACTTGGCTCTCCATTCGGCTATGGATGCCTCACCAGGCACTTGCAGCTCCTGCCTACCTCCAGGATTATGCCAGACCAGTAGAAGTTCAATCTCCACAGCTAACAGCTCCAAAATTAAATTCCTCTTCTTAATGTAATCCTTGACGAAGACATTACCATGCATCATTCGCTTACTTCGATTGCTCCGCTTTCCAAGTGCACTGCTACTTGTAGAAAGTGGTACAGTATTAATCCAAACAGTGGCTGGCTGTCTCATAGTATCCTTCGAGGAAGGACCCAGTGAATTCATAGTCGATGCTGAGTCATTGGCTGTCAAATTGGTCTGATGCTCTATCAACATCTCAAAATCTCCCTCACCAGTCATCATCAGGTACTTTTTATCACTGTGCATCACTTGCCAGAATCTCATCAATGTCACAATATCCTCCCTCAGTTGATCAGGCTCTTGAGTTGGTGTTTGCCTCTCACGACAGAAGTAATCCAAACAGTTGCAGTATACCCTCTCACGTAGAACATTTTTACTCAATGATTTTGGTAAAGTGTCACCCTGCAAGAGAAGGAGACCACAAGAGAGTAGCTTGAAACGCGCTCCAACAGCAGCCACGTGTCTGTTGAGAATAGGCTCTTCTCCACTAGCTCCAACAGTCATTGGTAATGAGCGGTGTAATAGTATTGCAATCATCTCTACGGTCTCCTGACAGCAGTACTTGGCAGTTTCAATTAATTCAACGATAAACGTCACCCATATTTCATGGGGTTTCACATAAGGTGGATTGGGATCAAGCTCACAGCCTTCATACACAGCAAGAGGACTAACTTCCTCGGATTGCAGTGAGAATAGTCCCATATTTTTATCCACAGTGTGCTGCCAAGCACCCAGCATCTCTTGGAGAAAACGAAGCTTCAGATCAGGACGAGCAGTTAAAATCCACTGCCAGCATTCAACAGCCGTTAACATTGCGGTGTGGGTGAATAATTTAATCTGGGATCCAGCGACAGTATGAAGAAGTCTTCTATGAACTCCTGGAATTGAAATGAGGAGAGCTGTTGCACGCCACAATGAAGCCTGATGGAGTTTGTCGTTCTGACTGTGACAAGCATGCTCCACAGCTCCAATCACCCGATCAATCACTATTTTCTGACCCTCGTCAAAGGACTGATCCTCTAGGGGTGTTTCTGCGTGAGCCAGAGCCAGCATCCCTGTCACCTCTCCAGCGTACCACGATCTTCTCGACATCATGGAGAGCAGCCACGAACTGGCACCTTTCGTTCCCCTCGGTCGCTTATCCAACGAATTAGTGTTTATGGGTCCAGTGGCTGGGGCTGCTAAATCAACGAACTCTAATACTGAATCTGTAGCTAGAGCTAGTCCTGCGTGATGCCACATTCCCGAGGATGGAATTTGATTGATATACTCTTGGAGATGGGATCTAGTGGCATGAGGTGCCCATTTCATTGCCTCTTGAACAATTCCTTTACATCTTGCAGCAAAATCTTTAACAATGATCTCCCTGGCTTCCAAAGAATCCATCAGATGAATGGTGTATGGAGTGCCTGGAATTCTGAGCGATGGACTCTCTTCATTGGGGTCTAATTGAAGGGAAAACGCCAAAACCTGGAGTATATCTAGCATACTCCATAAAACTCTGCAGTTCCATAACAAGTGGGGGAATGCATCAACAAGGGCACTCAAATATTTATCAGCAACACGCCTTATCTGCTTATGCACGTGATTGAAATTGACTAGTAGGAACTGGGTATGATTCTCAAGCTCCCGCTCACGCTTTTCGTCCTTTGGCTTTCTTTGCATAACATCCTTAAATTTAGCGAATACAGAATCTCCAACACTGCAAATACACTGCCACATACCGCTTTTATCCTTCTGTAGATCAGAATCACTGAGATATTCCATTATTGGCTCTAAACTCGGTTCAGAACTGTTGGCAACACGAAGTGTCTCCACCCAGTAAACCGACAGCAAATAAGTTATTTGTGCAAACTGCATTTTGGTGACATATGCAGCAATGTCTGAGGATCTGATACTCATCTTCAGTATTTGATTCCGGAGCTCTTGAAGCTCACTTAATGAGACACTCTCATTTCGAACTGCTGAAGTGTATTGGAGTTCTCGCATTTCTAATTTGGCGTTAGTTTGGGCTATTAAGTATGGGGATTTGATAGCTATTTCCTTGACTCCCTCATACCATTCTTCTGGCCATAGTCTCGCAGAATGAGGTTCCACTGGGACAAAACCGAAAACAACACAGTACAACCAGAAGTCCTTGAATAATTTCAGTACTCTGGTGCTAGGATGTCTGATTGGTGGCAATCTCCTGACCAATATAGCTATTACAGGAATCAAAGCTCCAAGATTTCCAGCGACACTCGAGACTTTTGTCATAGTTGATGTCGTTGATGTCGTATTATTAGTCGCTATCTTCTCAGTCTGACGTTTTCCTTCGAGACCCATTGACACAAAGAGTTGAAGGAGTCTCAGGAGAAGCTTATCAAGCTCGGCTTCACCCTGAAGGTTGGCTGCAATATTAGCCAAGGCATTTGTGACAGCACCAGTTACGTGTCTGTATTGTTTTCTATCAGCATTTGTTGAATAGGCAACACAACTCGACTCCAGAGAGATTGAAAACATCTGCATTATTTCACCACGTGCTTCACATTTAGCTATTATCATGCAGCCCAATTGATCGACAATCAGACTGTCTAGAGCGCTAGGATCTCTGCAGAAGCACTGCTCGAAAAACTGTAAAATACTGCTTGTGGTTTTGGGTGTATCTCTGAGTGCAACAGCAACATGACCCAGCATTATCATAATATTCTCAGCTACTAATTGATTAGCCAATTTTTCGGTATTGTCACTCTTCTCCAGACTGCACATACGCGTTGATGCACTACTGACTAAAGCAGGTACACAGTTTGGATAAACCGGCTGTGCTGCCTCCAGGGCAATGCAGAGATTACCAATTGCAGCATCTCGAAGCTTCTCGAATGCTGCTTGAGACGACGAAACTGAACGGTGAGAATCAGTGACATCTTTTCCCTGAATTGCTGTCGTATGAAATTGTGGGTCCTTTACGACTTTGTCACTGAATTGTCGATGAAGTTTTACGAGAATTGGCGATGGGTTCATCAAGAAATCTCGCAAATTGTATTTTGATGTTATTGCGATATTGGGAAATTTTTGGGCAAGTTTGCCTAGGCCCTCCAAGCATACCATCAGGAGTGGCATGTGCGCTAAAACTAGCTTTGGTCCATGATTTGAATTTATCTTCTCTGTCAGACGACTGCAAAGACTATCAGCACCTGTCGAATTAGAAGAAAAAAATTTAGAAATACTTTTATGAAAATAAAAATTCCAATTATTGGTTCCTATAAACAGATCCAGAAGATGTTTGAGAATGTTTATCCGAATTTTACATCTTTTTTTTGCTGATAAACAGAGTTATGGGAGAGTTGGGCAAAATGAAACAGTCGAAAGTACGACTGTTTGACGCAATTCAAGCAAACAAAATTTTTTTTCATTACCTATTTTCTTATTAATTTTTGTTTATTAATTTTGTTTATATTGGGAGTACTGATTGAGTACTGATTGGAATAATAATGATCCATTCAGTAGAATGGAAAATTAGTGAGAAGTTTTAACGGGAGAAGATTTTGTCAATCGATTAATTGAACAGAAAATGAACCAGCAAAATCCAAAATCCAGAGGAAGGCCCAGGGGGGGACCCAGAGGGGAAAAAAGAAAAATGTGATCTTGAATTTCAGTCGAGTGAAAAAAAATGTGTAATCGGCCTAATCTAATCAAGGGAATCGTGATCAATTAAATAATAAGACAAATAAAAAATTATTATTCTCATCAGTACTCCCAACAATGGAAAAAGTTAACAAAAGTTGATTTAAAAAAATGTTTTTTGTATACATGGCGTCAAATAATCGTTTTTCAGCAGTTTTTTGTTGCCCCCCCCCCCCTCTTTCAGTTTAATGAAATTTTTAATTCATTAAGTCATGAATAAATGAAAGAAATTAAGAAATGAATTGGTTCATTTCATCAATGCTGCTGCAATTAGCTCCTCAATGAGTTTAAAAAATTACAAAAAATTTCTCAAACATGAAAAAATCAAAATATCTAAAAATGAATAAACATCCTCAATGGTAATGAAAAATCATTTAGATCTTGTCATTCAATAATTTAATACTCCTATTGAAAATCAATATTAATTTGATTAACCACTCATCACGAAGTCGAAGCGATCGATTAGTCACAACAGACGTTCACTGTTAAAATTACCCATTTACTTCTGCTGATCATTCTTTTCTCAATGTCTTAAGAATAAGAGTCATTATGATCGTAGTGCTTATTATTGTTATATGTGCGAGCAGTTATGAAATTCGTATGGGGATAAGTAAGACAATCATGCGTAATTCCTAACACTGGGGTAATTCGAGATACCCTCGTCAATCAGCATGGAACTGAGATCCGCGAGTAGTGCGGCCAAATCGTATTCCCCAAGTGCTGCTGTAAACAAATTTCATCGAAATGCATTTAAAATAAAATATTATTCATTTCCTCTCCTGTTTGATTTTAAATGTTTCGGTTCCTGAACCCTAGAAGATGATTATTAACAAATTTTCAACAATCGAGGGGAAACAATAATGGCATCATATACCTGTTTCATCACCAATTGCCCAGACTAGGAGATCCACACAAGCAGAATTAGCCATGACATTGACTTTGAATCGATTGACAGTTCTGAAATTGGTATCAGCATCCTCCCGTTCACTGGCATCGTGCTGGCGTGACTGCAATTCAGTCTGTCCAGAGAGAAATAATCCTTTAACGAATTCTTGAACATCTCGTGTAAATGGAGCTGGTAAATCCCGTTGATTCTGGAGTAATTCCCTCAAGAGAGCCACCATGACTAAATTCATCGTCTCACTGAATGATCTGTAAGGGAATATCTGTATCTGGCCAGAAAAGTAAATCTGCTGTGCTTCATCATCAAGGAAGGCCAACGTATCTTTAGTCAGTAGTTTTTTAGCAAGAGCCAGTACACTTTGGAGATGAACAATACTGAACAGCAATCCCGTTCTCCTCTCAGGGCTCTCGTTGCATCTCATCTGCGGAAATTGATTGAAGCACGATCCATATCGAGTGAAGAAATACGTGGATGGGTCGTAAGGAACCGATAGATAAGAGTGTAAAGATGGTCTTTTGATGGGGGCATAATCTTCCCCTGCCGTTGATGCTGATTGAGTACTATCGATGGATGAATGGGGATTCAAGTTTCCACTCAGTGACCGTGGAATTATCGGACGAAAGTTTGAGAAACTTCTGTGTCTTTTGTTTGGTGATGCCTCGTAATTGTTCTTCACGGGTGGTTCTGGCTGAGGAAAAATTCTACAGAGCAGTGGTGGATCCACAGTCGCAAATCGTCCCATAGAACGTGCTAGACCGAATAAAACTGGTACTACACATTTGCACAGAGTTAATTTCGCCTGGAGTCCACGTGCTCCGTTCTGTTCTTTGCAACCTCTGATTAAATTTGTGATGACGGAGAGGATTTCAACCTGGGTAGCTATAATCTCTTCACTGGCTGATTCACCTCGTGCTGCTACGTCACTCAGAAGTGTATTCAGACAGAAACTGAATCGTTCAGCCACTGGGATTCTCTCTACAGATATCACTCTTATTTCATCCAACCATACGACTTTTGGTAGTCCTCGAAGAAGACGCAGTAAATAGGGGAGAATTTTGTCTCGGTGTTGTAAGTCAGATTCCAGGAAGTAGATTCCAAGAGCTATTATCGCATCCTGGCCTCGTTGATCGATACGAAAAACACCTTGACCTGACTCCTGGGGACACAGTTTGAACAGTCGATTCACCTATTTTCGTGCAACATAAAGAGCATTAATTAATGTGTAAATATTGAGTGACTTGTGAAAATATAATTGTCATTTCATGTTCTCAGTAATTAAGATGTTATCAATCAATGATACGACTCATCAAGGACAAGTGTCATTGGGATTTGTTAAAATCAACATGCGTTTGTGAATCATCTTTCACACCATTTTTTGACTTTTTTTAATTCTTGTTGTATGTTTTATTTACCTTTTCCCATGGTGTAGGTTTTATTCCTGCCAATGATCTTGCCAAATGTTGCACTGTTTTTGTGAAGAATACTTTTTCGTCTGCAGCCATTTTTCATCGACAATGATTATTTACAATATGCAATTACTTTTCCTAGATTTTTATGGAAACACTGATTGACTACGGGAGCTGTGAGATAATATCACTTGAATTATTGCTAAATCATTTTTTTTTAGCGATGAGAGATTTGTATAGACCAACATGCACATACAGTTTCGATGTACTGCGCTGACTCCAGAGAATTTCATTTTTATTAGAGGTTCGAATGGGTTTTACCAACTACTGGTAACGGAGATAAGTCATAGAAAAAAATTCAAAATCGATGAAAAAATAACTCTTTCGAAGATTGAAGTAAATTAAAAACAAAAAAAATTGAATGAGTGAAAATATCCCTTTTAAGATACTTTCCACATAATTTTTGGGTGTTTTTTACCAATGATAATGCACCCAATGACTCAATGACAATGAACTAACCAAAGAAAAAATAACTACGCTCCTGAGGAGGCAATGGCGTACGTTAGGCCACTAATTGAAGGCAACTGGAAGAACTGCAATGAGCTATTCTACTATGGCGTCCACTTGGCCATAAATCTGTTACAAATATGAAGATAGATGTAATAAAAAAGCGCGTGTACATTATAGTCGATCAAGATATTGCATTCGTTTGCACTTGTTCATTCTCAAATTATCAATATGACGTAATGGCCCTCGTGACAAAGAGAAAATATTAGGGTCAATCATAATCAAATGATCTTCCCAGTCAGTTAAAATCAAAAGTATTATTGGTTCGTTCTTTTTGTGTCTACATTGTTTTTTAGAGCTTTTCAATGAGTTCCAAAGTTCAACATCCGTTGAGTTGACCCGGTTTCCCTTACAGTTAGCTGCATGTCATTCTCTCATAGATACCATCAGTGCTAATAGGAAATAATATATAAGTATCATGTCTGAAAGTCAATCTGTCAGTCCTGTAAAATATTTTATTAGTGGGGGAGTTGGAGGAATTTTTACAGTAATTACTGGACATCCACTTGACACAATAAAGGTAAAGTTACATAATTATATTAAATAATCTCAGTGAATGCAGAAATTGAAGAGCTTCAATTTACTTAATTTTTAGGTGCGCCTGCAAACAGCTCCGAAACCTGCACCAGGTGAATCTCCTCTTTATAAGGGAACATGGGATTGTGCAACAAAAACCGTCACGAAGGAAGGTCTACGAGGACTCTACAAAGGCACTATGTTCATACAATATTACAGTCGTGACGTGGTGAAACACCACCTGTTAATTTCTTCCCATCTCGTTCAATATTGAATTAATTTCGTAATGACTGGCTTCAAGAAGACATTTCAACAAGCCCGAAAAAATTAATAGAAAAACCTAGCGAATTCGTTATAATATTCTATTGGATTTGTATTGAACTTTCTATTAGTTTTTAGCCGATTCGGTTAAAATGTCAATAGAAAAAGTCAATAGAATTAGATGTTTCTATGTAGGAGAAGGTGCGGCAATATGGACATCTTGGGTAAACTAGACACTCAAAAATTTACGAAAATTTTTTTTTTTTTCAAAAATCAATTTTTTTTGTAATTGTTTCACTGGGCAATATGGGGTGCGTTTCGGAATCAACTACCGTAGCTGCAGTAAAGCAAAATTAGATAGGGTTGCAGTACTGCTACTGCTACTACGTCGATTGCGAAACGCGCCTATGGACATGATAAATTCATATAAGATGGATTTAAATGGACGCTTACAAAATTTTCAATAATCAAATTTTTGAAAATTGCTTCTTAACACAGTCGACAACCGAAAAAGTTGATTCTATTCAACTTTTAATTAAGGAAATTTTCAACAGACATTTTCCAACAGAATCGTGTCGGTATCTTTTTATAGATTAAAATTAGAGTTGGAAGAGATATTAACAAATAAACTTCAACTCTATTAAATTTTACATTGAAGTTTGAAATATAGAGCAGCTTTGGATTTCCTGTTTTGCTATTGAAATACCTTTGAAATTATGTTTTTTTCAATGAACAATTGCACGCCCTACACAACTGACCTGTCCATTTGCGAAATTTGTAAAATGGCTACTTTTCTACACACAAAAGGAAATCCCCATAAAATAATGGGGGAAAGGAAGAAGAAATGAGCAAAGAAAATTTTGATTTACGACTTCCCACGACAAAAGTAAAAAAACGATTTTTTTTTCAATTTGAAAATTGTAGTCATGACTAGTGTTTCAGAAATTGAATAATAATGTTGAAGCATAAAAAATTTGAGGAAGAAATCGAAGTGTCCATTTTACCCCGTTTGCTTTACCTTACAACTCCTATGATGCAGTCAATGACAATGATTGTGTTTTAATGATTGTGTTATGACAATGTGTTTGTTTTTATAACCTTCAAATGAAGTAGGAACAGTAAATTTGATCCCATTCAACTCATCATTTAAATATGGTATCCATATTGCCCCACCCTCCCCTAACTTATTCTCCTCAGAAATTTTCTGTATAATTTCGTCGGCTCAAGTTTTTTTCATTCTATTTTTCTTTTCTATTGAAATTCTATTGAAATTCCATTGAAATTACCTCAATAGAATAAGTGGTATTGAAAAATCTAATTCGTTGACTTTTTCTACTGAATATTTTCTATTGAACATTTCCATAGAATCGGCCAAAAACTAATGGAAAGTTCAATAGAAATCCAGTAGAATTGTCTAGCGAATTCGATAGGTTTTTGTATTAAATTTTTTCATCTATGAAGGCGCTAGAAAAATTTCTGAAGGTGCTAGAAAAATTTCTGGTTACAAAATAAATTTTACAGTTCAATAATATCACAGGAGCTAAATATTATGGTGAATAACATTATTAAATTTTAAAAAAAAACATTTTCTATTTAGGGGCTATTTTGGATTTTTGACGAACCACTTCCTCGTCGTGAATCTGGGATTACGATAAGACCTGGTGAGGATGGAATTCTTCACCAGCACCTTTTGATCTTCCCGAAACCGCGTCACTTATTCGTTACCCACCTTCGTTAATCTACTTTCTTCCGAAAATCGAGAGATATATATTTTTTTTATAATAAATAAATAAAATTTCATAGAAAAACTTGACAAATTCTGTGTAATATTCCATTGGATTTCATTGGATTCCATTGGATTTCAATGTTCACCAGGAACAATTGTATAGAAAAAACAATAGAATTTGATTTTTCCATATAACTGATTTTACTAAGATATTTTCTATAGAATTTTTTTGGCTCGAGTTTTCTCAGTTTGATTTTTTAATGAAAAGTTTGCTTGATATTTTAATGGAAAGAGGAAAATGTTTCAATAGGAAATGTATAGAAAGATGACATTCTATTAATTTTTTAATATATTCTTTCTATCAAACATTCATAGAATCAGCTAAAAACTAATTGAATTTCAATAAAAACCAATAGAACTTTCTTGAGATATTTATTTATTTTTTATTCAGGCATGTATGACCTCTCGGCCTTTTACATATGGAACTTTCTTGAGAATTTACTCAGTTTCCAATGAAATTTTTACTTGTGTGTCGGAGAACGTTAGAAATATTGCAAAAAGATTAAATATTTATTGAAATTACAAATTGATGCATTTAAAGGACAGGAACCAATCAAACGTAGGGCTTCACTGTGATGGATTACTCCAGTAATATATGGTGGTGTAACGAAATTTCACATTGAGGTTGTTTATTGACATTTTTGATTATGATTCACCACCTCGCCACTAATTTTCAAGCCTTTTCCTAGTTCCATTTTATTTATTGAATTATCATTTTAGGTATGGGAGCTCCTCTCACCGGAGTTGCGCCAATTTTTGCCATGAGCTTTTTAGGATATGGAGTTGGAAAGAAGCTCCAACAAAAATCCGATGACGAAAAATTAACGCCATTGCAATTATTTTACGCTGGTGCCTTCAGTGGAATTTTCACAACAGCTATAATGGCACCTGGTGAACGAATCAAGTGCCTTCTTCAAATCCAGCATGGCCAAGCTGTAGCAAAATATAATGGGCCAGTTGATTGTGTTAAACAGCTGTATAAAGAAGGCGGAATAAGGAGTATTTATAAAGGCACTGGTGCTACTCTCCTCAGAGGTATACAGGGAATAAATATTAATGTTGAAAGTCCGTCTACTAGCAAATTCGTTCAAGTAAATGTCTCATCATCCACGCAGATGTTCCTGCCAGTGGAATGTATTTTTTGACATACGAGGGAATCCAAAGGTTGATGGCTGAAGATGGCCAGAAATTGAGCCTTTGGTCAACAATATTTGCTGGTGGCTGCGCAGGAATTGCCAATTGGATTGTTGGAATGCCGCCTGATGTCTTGAAGAGTCGATTCCAAACCGGTAAATCACCTCTTTCTTTTATACTCAGAGCTAAAAAGTCTCCGAGGTTCCTAGTAAAAATCTCTGAATTTCAGCAGTATGTTGTACTAAAATCCAGTGAGGAAAAAATCCTGAAAATACGTGAAATTTTCACTTATTTTAAGATAATTTTCTCGAGCAATTGTAGCAGAAAGTTTCAATTTTGAGTCATTTTCTGTTAAATCAGTGTAACTGTATCTAAATTGAGGCACAGGTTTTTTATGCTCTGGAATTCAGAACTTGGGGTTCTTGAACTTGAATTCAAGAACATTTGGAGTGTCGTTCTTGAGTCCATGATTTCTCTAGTTCAAAAATTAATCTACTCATGTTTATGAATTTTTAATATTCAAAGTGTATTTAAATAGGAAAGAATTTATAATCATGAGTAGATACCTGGCCCCTTAACTCAGTTAATGTTCAATTATTCCAGAATTTTATCAGTTATGAATATTGTTAGTTTTCACTTGAAATCAGTAAGTTTTTGGTATCGAATTTTAAGGATTTTTCTTCCGAAATTAAGTAATTGTTTCCATTCTCTGTATAATGCCTTCCCGAATTATAAGTATCTTAAAAATCCGTAACTTGGTTCTGAAAACTAGGAACTTTTATCTGTAAGGATTATTATGTTATGTTTCATTCAGTTTACTGCTGAATTTTGGACTGAGTTCCTAAGTAGTTACAGGGTTCAATTTCGTCTTCAAAAACTCTCAACTCAAAACCTCAGCCATGAACGGTCACAACAGCAATTTTAGTTAGAAATGAAGAAAGGAAAGAACTGAGAGAAAACCCATTCTTTCATTAATTGCCAACATTTCGAACACACAAAGTTTTCTTCATCAGGACATTCATTTATTCTATTTATCAACCCATTAGTTATTTAAAGTTTCCTACAGAAATATATCAATCCAAAGAAAATCACTAAAATACATAACCCGACAATAAACAGACACCTGTAGGAGTCCTTCATAATGTTATCAACAGTTAGAGGAGAGTGGGGCGAAATGAAACAGTCGAAAAATTACCATTTGCGACGCAATTCAAGCAAAAAAAAATGTTTTCTTATCACCTTTTTTTATTATTGGGAGTACTGATGAGAATTAGTATATTGTGCATTAAGGGCGGAAAGTCAAGACTTTCCACCCGAGGTGCACATGCGATTTTTTAACACGCCGGCAAAGGAAAGTTCGTATTTTCCTCCCGCTCATTAGGGAGGAAAGTATAAACTTTCCGTGCAGGGGTGTAAAATAGTACATTATATGTCCGAGCCTTGGAAAACATCACGGTCTCCCACGTGCAAGATTGCCTTCCGAGTCGAAGGCGAGGATGGCAAGCACGTGGGGGAGGGTGATGTTTTCCATGGCGAGGTGTGTATATTAATTTTCCTGTCGAGGGACACAAAAATGGCGTTTTTCAAGTCCCGTGACACGAAAAATAATTTTCTATTCCGTAAAAAAGAACATGGGGTGCGAAAAAATCACTGATATTCGAAACCCCGATATAGCGTAGCGACTACCTGCACAGATGAATCCCATTCCCCTGTTAGATCTCGATCTCAATGTCCACAGTCAGCTTGTCCCGCGACTCTCCAGCAGCCAAACTCAGACCTCGTCATCACTGAGTCTATGTTCTCTCCTCATTCAAAACTCTCGAATGTTTTTCGTATATTAAGATGAAAATATTAATAATTTTCACTGATGTTATCCCCAGTTCTCATTTCAAGTAATATGAAATATTTCATCTATAATTCAATTGATTAGATTAGAGAGATTACACTTTTCTTTTTTCATTCGATTGAAATTCAACATTACATTTTCCTTTTCCCCTTTGGGTCTGCCCCTGGGTTTGTCGCTGGACTTTGGATTTTGCTGTTTCATTTTCTTTTCAATTGATCTATTGACAAAATCTTCGCCCGTCAAAACTTCTCAATAATTTTCCATTCTACTGAATGGAAAATTGTTATTCTCATCAGTACTCCCAATAATAAGAAATAATTAAAAAAAGCTAATGACCAAAAGTTGATAAAAAAAAAAGTTTTTTATCAATGTTTTTTTTTTGCGTCAAACAGTTGTTTTTCGAGTGTTTCATTTTGCCCCACTGTTTTGAGTGATAGAAAGGAGAGGAGGCATGATACGAGTGCAATCTTTCAGGCCAAAAACAGAAGAAAAATGGAAACATACTTTCATTTACCCAGAAGCACAGCGTTGTGAGATCAATAGAAAAATGAAATTGAACCCCACACTTCTCTCTACAAATGAGGAATTTAGCTTCTCAGCAAAAATTGTTTTTTTTTTCTGATGTCATATCGAGTTGAATTTCAATACAGAATGCATAACTAATAGCATTCCTGGTAATTTTCTCCAACTCTAGCGCCAGAAGGAACTTTTAAAGGCATTGGGGAGGTGTTTAAACAATTGATGCATGAGGAAGGACCTCGTGCACTTTACAAAGGAGTCGTGCCTGTGATGCTCCGAGCCTTCCCTGCCAATGCTGCTTGCTTCCTCGGTTTTGAAATTGCTCTGAAGGGTCTCAACTGGGCAGCCCCCAATTTATAATGCATGCTCACATATCAGTGACTAGATGATAGAAGGAATTTATTTCCAATTTATATAACTTTTTTCTGATTCTTCAAGATCATTATAAATTTTATATACAGAGATTAACTCATGTCTTCAATGAAGCACAATGATTTGAAAATATAAGAACCATTTTCAGCGAATAAATTTTTCTACCATTCATAAATGAATGAAAGAATCTAGTAAATATTAATTGACTCATGAAGCAGTGGATACGTTACACATTTGATGATTTTTATATTATTACATAACTCAAATTTCTTTTTTTCTCAAGACGTCTTTCGCAGGTCAACGACAGTCACATTTGCCGTTGCATCGAGTTTGCAGTGATCTGCATGCTGTAATCAATGGAATTGTGATATTAGTTTCACTCAATTGAAATCTCATTCTTAGCACCTCCTATAAAAAAATTTTGTACTGAAAATTCTATTAGTTTCTACGGATTTTATTACAAAATTGCTTTGAAAAATTGAAAAAAAATAGAGCGAAAAAACTTGGAAAATTCATATCCAGGGATTCCTGTAGAAAATATCTCAATAGAATGACTTGTATAGGAAGATCAAAGTCTATTGATTTATTTTATACAAGGGCTCCTATTGAATGTTTTCTATCGAAAAAAACGCACAAAAAGAGCTGCGGAATTTATCAATAGAAGTTCAGTGGAAATCTAATAGAACTTCCTAACGAATGCGCTAGGTGTTTTTATTAATTTTTTTTCGTACGCGAGTGAATTGGATAATTACCGTATAAAGAGATTTTTCATTAGGATGTGGATGGAATCCAGTAGCTCTACAACGAGCTATGAAATTCAATCCATGCTCAGGAGTTAGCATAAAGAAGCCCGTCCTGGAACACAGGTGGATCACATTTAAGGGGAAAATTTGGAACGATATGAACATCGATGACAACCATAATTCTGATGACAAAAGGAATAATATATTTCCCTCATCTGTTCCACAATTATCGAAGGATCATGTATTTGATACTGGCGTTTCTCATAACAGAGAAAATCCAGATTTTCGAGAAAACTTACTCTTCGTATTTTGGTGCACAAACAACTGCAATTGCTTCAGCCATCATGAGCTGATAGGCACAGTGTGTGTGGAGATCCACGCTGGAGAGAAATGCTGTCTGGGTAGGATGGGTCTGTGTAGAAAATAATTAGTGTTTAGAGTTCAGATCCACCCAAATACCTCTAAAATCATTGGAGGTGATTGGGTGGCCGAAATCGGCATTAATCATGAATTCCCCAGTATTTTTCGAAATAATTACAATTATCACTCGGAATCGTCAATTGGTATTCTCAATTTGCCGATTATTCCATCAAACGGTAATCATAACTAAAAATTATGCATTAAATTCTCAATCGACAATCAGCATTGGGGTATGAACGATTAATAAAAAAATCAGTCATCGGTATTACTAAGAGATTGATTATCATTTCAATCATGGATCAGGATGGGAAATTATCTGATTATCGGATCAATCCTCAATCATCACAGAGAACTGATTGATTCTTCAGTCCATCAATAATCAATAGTGTCCACTTCCTAATTATTTTGATAATTGTTCATTCAACTACAAAACGGTTGAATATCAAATTAATTGTCAATTTCAACGACTAATTATTTGTTATTAGTCATGATTAGTCATCAACGGGTATCAAAATCGATCCACTGAACTGATCAATGGATAGTTTTAATCATTGATTATTTGATTATCCAGTTAATCGTCCGTTAAAATTGACTCATTAAATCATGAATTTTTTTTACCATTTCTCCATGTTTTAAGGTATTTAAAACTTTTTTGAATACATCTGAACCAAATGCCTGTGTGTGGGTGTGACGATTTCTTTCGAATGAATTGTGTGATCAAGATGATCGATGATGCAATCGGAAGGTCGGTAAACATGCACTTCGCCAACCTCTATCGATATGGGTTGTTTGGGGTTCATACCAGCCGCGTCCCCGTCGCGAATCCTGGGTCATGCTAAGTGCTGGTGGGGCTAGATTAATTCGCCTTACCATGCACTTTGAATTTAATTTGAATACCTTAATAAAAATTTAATATTCATATTAACATGCCTTTAGAGGGAAAGGTGCCGTTTGGAGACACCCGTTGATCTGTGTGAGCATCCATTCTATAATATGAGATGACTCAAAGGGGTTTAAATTCATTAATAGCAACCTCGGTTTTCACGTGAGGGTGATGATGTGTACCTTTACCGCTAGCCTTACTTTTCGCTGGTCTTCATGTAATTTAGACCTAATTACATTTTGAAGTGAATCGCTCCAGTAATTTTTACAAAATTTTTTCGGGAAAAAATAGAAAATTGCTTAGACAAGAATGTTTCATGAATAGAGTATGTAATTGGAATTAACAATATCAGAATATCACTGGAATGAATCACTCTAGTGTTCCTCCAACGATCAAGTATTAGAATTAATAAGTCTTTACACTGATTGAATTATTGGATAATTTTGGAGATTCATTGACGATTCACTGAATAATTGAATAATATGCAGCGATAATCATCCATTGATGAAATAATCCCTCACGTCAATTACCTAAGGGAAGTTTATTTTGTTTCAATCACGGATTGATTCGAGCTTCGAAAATTGTCTTGGTATAATTAACCATTGATCGGAATATTGGATAATTGTGGATTCCAATTGATGATTGGATAAATAATTACAAATCTCTCCATAAAAACGACTCATGACTAAATAATTGTTTTTTCGAAATCCTAATTAATCACCATCGGAGTTAATCAGAAATTTCCACATACAATTAATTCTTCTTTAAATAATGGAGAAAAAATCCAACAGGATTAACAGTTGATACATTCGTCGGTTAATTTTTTATTCTGATCAACAATTGGCTGATTAGCTTATTATTGTTGATGGGTGATTATTCATTTATCAAAAAATGGGTCAGGTTCGATACTAATTGTCGATTAGAAAAATAATTGGTAATTCTTGGTTCAGATTATTCATTGCTTAATTAATTGCAAAATCATCGTTTCGAATTATGAATTCTCCAAGTAATCAAATTATATTAATTATAATTTCTGTAGCGAAGTGGTAAACTAGGATAACTGCAAAAATGGAACTTTTTCAGGAAAGTTAACAAATTTGACAAACTTTGAGAGAACTTTCGATTCAAGCAATAACAAATTTTTCAAAAAAATTGCACTTATCCTAGTTTACGACTTCACTACAGATTTATAATTATGCCGATGCTTATTGAGTGGTATACTAAACAATTGAAATTTAGAAATATCTCGAGATATTATAATGGGTTTCATCGAAACGAAATATTCCAATTCTCGGATGAGATATTTCAATTGATCAATGACGAAAGTTTGCAAGTGATTTTTTTGAAATACCTGCCTGAAAAGTTCACTTTTCGTAGCGCTCTAGCGGGCATAAAGTATTTGTTTTCCGCATGGCGTGCGTGCAGGACATAGGTATACAAAAATAAAATGTGTTACACGTGTGTGAAAAAGTGAAATTTTACGCACCAGTAACGCAATATATTATCCTATTTTGAACTTCCTTCATGCAACATTAATAATTTCTAATTTGCTTTCTTTTGTGGTAAAATGACATCTTTTCGTACTTACATGTATCCATCCCAAAGTAATAAGACTATGTTGATCTTGGTAATCAAAAATATCTTCTTCATTATGAGTAACGCACGAGTCTGAAGATCCCATTTGTTGTGGAATGAGTAAATGAGTAACAAATAGTTGATTTCTGACTAAACTACCAGCCAAAATTCCGCATGTCTCCTTGTTATTGATGGTATTCGGATGGGATAATTTTAAAAACTCAGTCATCATCTTAGAAGGCATGGTCATCTGCCTCAAACCAAACTTGAGAGTAGGGAAGGACGTTGGTTTCAAAGATCGATCGAAGACCGGAAAATTCGAGTCATCTAATTTACTGAATGGAGCTGGATCGAAACAATCGTAATCACTACTAGGAGTTGCAGATCGGAAATTCGGAGTTTTATCTTTCAATTCACTCGCTCGAAGTCTCTCTTCTTCTTCCTGTTTTTGTTGTTGTTTCAGTCTTTCAATTGCTACAGCCGCGTCCTGTTTATACTGCTCCAATAATTTTTTCTTTAACTCTTCAGCTGTGGGGATGATCTGCTTCAACATTTCCTTATTTTTCGCTTTCTCTGCTGCTGACACCATATTATACTGCGGATGATGCATAATTTTTTCTAAGAATAAACTATTAATGCTGTTAATTTCAGATTAATGCCTTAAACATAGTAAGAAAAGGCATACTTTAACGCCAATGCAGCATTTTCTGTAAATGACCCACTCCGCACAACGAGTTCCCTTAATTGTTTGACGCGTTTGATGTTTTGCATTACGACGTTGTTTACAGCAATTTTAATCTTCGTATTTTAAATACTGTGACGTGTGGAGATATTCACACGTCGATTTTATTCAATTAATATTTTCTAGATAGAAAAAGTCCAAAATGCTTAATAAGCAGTCTCACGGTGACACCTGAGTCCAGCTTCTCAGAATGGAGCTGTTTGATTGTCTTAGCCATTGTCAGTGATGGACATATGGCCGTGTTAGTTAGAAAAACCGTGAGAACACTTATTTAGCATTTTCGGTCAGCAACGACTTTGAAGCTCTGGAATAGGGCAGAGTACGGCAGGAGTTGAAGATGGACGGACGTCCTCTCCTAGCCAAAAATCTATAGTAGATCCGCGTCGAAACCGAACCCATTTAACAGTTGATTTTATACTTTACCTATCTATTCAATATACTGTCAATTATTAATGTAACAGTGGTGCTCGATTGTTTTATACGAAGAATACCTAATCAAATCCTATCCTAGTCGCGTCACGTTAGATCTTGAAAGAAATCCGCGTGAGCTCTGACCGTAGCTAGTTGAGCAATAGTTTTTGAGTCAACTGGTGACTCAATTAAGGGAGGTAGAAACCCTCTCACGTCACAATACACAACATTGAATTTTACCAAATTGAAACGTACCAACCCAATTACACATTCATTACTATTTATTTATTTCAATATGTATTGATTAATTTGAGTCCGATAATAGGACTGATAACTTATATAATGCAACATAGTGCATAAAATAAGAAAATAAATGGTTATACATCCAAAGCTTTGTGGATGATGACAGAATTATTGAGACAGATGGATTATTGAATCATTGATGGTGTTACATTTTTTTCACAATTTCATGGATCTTATCACATCGTAGGTCTAGAGAGATGTCACCGACAGACCGGAGAAATAGAGCTGCGGGGTTTGTTATTTTTCAACTTCCTAGGTGCTCATAATCCCGAATTTTCAAGAAAAAATGTGAAAAACTTGAATTTTCAAAATTATGTCACCTTTTATTTTTCTCATCTATTTTTCAGTAACTCTTATGATCAAAATAAGTATTTCGAGTCGTCATATAACTTGGGTTTCGCCCTGGATCTATTTAATTTTTGATTTTTTCTTCTCGAAATTCCGCGAATTTGGTCAAAACACCCCAAAACGACTTCGATTATGTATTACAAAAATGTGTAACATATAAGTATACCTTCAAATTTACTTCATATTTTTTATAATCAAAGTCAATTAACGCCATCGTGGGGTATTTTGACCAAATTCGTAAGATTTTGAGAAGAAAAAATTGAAAATAAAATAGATCTAGGGTGAAACCCCACTTGTATGATGATCCAAAATACATATAATACAGAGTATATACAAAATTAAAAAATAATAATAATAAATACATATCGTGTGTTTAAAAGCAAAAGGTTATATATACCAAAAATGGCTTTCCCCGGCAAAAGGTCGTATCCGCCAGCATATACAACTTTTTGCTTTCAGGAAACCGATCAAAGTGACCCCAAAAAATTAAAAATTAAATATCTCGAGTTTAGTTATCAATGGAGNGTTATCAATGGAGAAACGACCTTTTACTTTTGATGAAGTTAGAAAAATGTCTCACCTAAAGCGAAAAGGTCGTATATCCAATTTTATATTTTTATTTATTTTATTTTTAACGAAATTTGTTGCAAGTTCGAGAACTTGCAACTGGCCATCGCCCGACGGCCTTCAGCCAAGACCAATTTTATATTTTATTTGCACTTTGATATTTCCATCTTTTTGAAAAAGTTTCCTCCAATTTTACACATTTCTCATTACAGAAATTAGAATATCCTCCTAGTCATTGAGAGAATGAGGAATATAATTTCTTTATCCGTCGAATGATCATGCGCTCATGAATTCACGATTGTTAATCATCATAGTCTGAAGAACTTTCAAATTCCCTCGAAACATGGTTCAGCATACACAGATAGAAAACGGGGATTGGCTTTAGAAAAAAGTTTCTAAATTCTAGAAACCGCGGTTTCTAACGTTCAGTTTTCTAAAATCTAGAAGTTTTTTCTAAGTTTTAGAAAAAAATGGTTTAAAATGAATTCCCATTTCGATCATTAATTGTAAACGATTTTTTTCTAGCTCCGTTACTAAATATACTTGATTTTAGAAAACAAAATTTCTAAAATGTAGAGAACTTCTTTCATTCTTGCAGGGGCATTTTGCGGGGAGGGGGAGGAGGGATTGTGAATTGAGAATTGACAACCAAAAAAATTGAGTCAGAGAGTTTCTAAAAATATCTTCAAAACTAAGGGAGATAGCGAATTTTTGCAAAAATTATCTGGTGGCGAGATGGGGACAGGGGGGTGGTGTGCATTGAGAATTGACAACCATGCGCAAAAATAATGAGTCGGTGAGTTTTTTTAAAATATCTCCAAAACTAACGGAGATAGCGAATTTTTACTGAAAATTTGGAGGAGAGGGAGGTTTTATAGAATTTTCGATGTACAACCCCCCCCCCTCTTCCGCAATTTTTCAGTAAAAATTCACTATCTCTCTTACTTTCGAAGATATCTTTGAAAAACTCACCGATTCTATTTTTTTGGTTGTGAATTCTCAATGCACAACCCCCCCCCCCCCTGCCGTCTTTTCAAAATCCCCCCTCCTCACATCTGAAATTCCCGATATTTGGGGAATCCCCTCCCTATGTATGCGGCACTTACGCCCTTTAAATACCTCGGTCGTAATTTTTTAGTTCAATCTGAAAATTTTCTAAAATTAAGAAAAATTCAGCATTGCTTTTAGAAAATTTTTGTTCTTAAAAACAATTTCCAAAATCCTTAGTTTTTCTTATCCCATCAAGGATAAAGCTTAAGAATTGGAGTTTCGAAAATCGAGAAACTAGTTTCTAAAGCTAATCCACTTTTGTTTCTCTGTGCTTTACCTGCCTCTCCCATTTAACCCTCGAGAGTACACGGGATTCTTCCGATCACTGCCCTGATGGACCCTTAAAAACAAAGATCGCTTCAGTTCCCTAATTTAGATTTTTTTTTAGATTCGTTCTTTTGTTACGAATACGTAATACACAAGCGTATCTTGAAAGAGGTATACAAGGGATGATTAGTGCACAAAAAATGTTCAGAAAATAGAAACATTTTGAGAGTTTTCACAATGTTCCGAAATATACGAATCTGGATTAAAAATGGAGATACGCTGTTCACACAAATGGTGTTATTAAGTTGCCGATATAATTATTTGACCATAATCAACGATACGGATAACTTCAGATGACATCGACTGGAATATTGAAGGTATAACTTGGCCACGGAACTGCAAATAAAAAAATCCCAAATTTTGTCTTTACGACCTTTTGCTTTTAGGTCAGTCTCGATTTCTGAGGACAGAAATTAAAGGCAAAAGGTCATAAATGGTAAAAAAAATGAAAAAATTTGTCATTACGACTTTTTGCTTTCAAAGAATTTTTCATTTCTGGGGACATAAGTTAAAGGCAAAATGTCGTATATGCAGCTCATCAGTAATCTGAAAATGTAGGTATTATAATAAGTTTCTCCAGTATTTTCACGCAGAATTGTAGAAAAAATGAGTGGAGATACGACCTTCTCGCTTTAAGAAACTCGGAAAGTAGCTTTTTGACGTTTACAACCTTTTGTTGTTAGACACGCGATATTTCCTATCCACACCAGTCAATCGTCGCTTCTACCCATACAAACTTAAAAGCTGCAAAAGGTCCGCTGCCTGAGGCTGAGCTAGCCCCCTGATTGATATGGGTCCGACAAGAGAAAACTCGTTATTAATTGGTCTGTTCTGACTAGCCCTATCTTTCTCATCTACAGAATCTCCTCCCTAGCCTTTAGAACATTCCATATATACAAAAATAAAGCTCTAGTATATGACTTTTTTGAGCTCTCAAGAAACTCAATAAAACCCAGGGGAGCGGGAGGCATAACAATTGCACGGACCAAGAGGATTAATCTTATAAATATTACCATCTACTATAAACCTACTGTTGTGCGGATTCGCTAGGCGAAGTTGCACTTTGATTCTGGTAAATGCTATCGGACCTCCTTTCAAAAGATATGACGAGGCTAAACCTGATTCCTTTTTAAATACGGGGATCGTATGAACAATGAGAAAAATAAAACGTGACATAATTTTGAAATTCAAGTTTTTCAACTTTTTTTGAAAATTCGGTATTATGAGCATCTAGGGGTTGAAAAAAAAATTACTCAAAATATTCTTATAGATGGGCTATATAGATATAGACTGGCCATCGCCCGAGGGCCTTCAGCCTGGTATTTACAAGTTACATATGTACAATGTGTAGAACGCAGAAAATAAGCAAAAAGATAACAATAGGTAATTCAATATTCAAGTGGTTGTTAGCATTATATGCTTAAGATGGTAAAATAAAATGTTTGACATTCTCTTGGATGAGATGAGCGTGAAACAGTTTGGAAAATGTGGTGATGGTGAAGAAAATAGAGAGCTAATTGGGAGAGCTATTGCTGTGGAGTAGTGTCATTGAGAGAGAATTGTACCTCCCCAAGCGTCGTTACCGTATTCTGCTATGCGAATTTCTTTCAGGCTTTCTAGTAGGGTTTGTTGCGGGTACTTGTATCGGGTTTTGGTATTAGGAATGCGTTTGTGACAGAGGTCAAAAAAATTATTTGTGTCCTATCATGGCGATTTTTCTGTCAGCGTATAGAATTCAATGTGTACATCGTGTAATTATAATCGATAATCACATCACGGTTTCGGACATGGTCCTAATTTGAAACAACAAATTTGGCAAAGAATGAAAGGACTCCGTTATGCAAAACTCTGCATCGGTGTTAAAGTACACCGGGAAAAACTGAATATTTCAAAACTATCGACTCACGTTAAGAATTTCATATATAATCCATATGCGGATTCCAGGCTGCCTTCTTTCAAGTACACTGCTGCCATTCTATTCATTTCAATTCCTGTTCGATAGTACCTTGAATATCATAATTAACAATTTAGTAAAGGCTATCGGAGTTGTATTTTTCTTCCAATATAGGCGTTTAATTCACCTTATTGCAGCATAATCCGGGTTGATTTCAACGGCGGAGTGAGAGTCAGTGAAGGATTTTAAACGACCCACTGGATCGGTGATAGATACATCTTCTTTTGAAATAGGTTTTGTACTTGCAGACTTGTCTCTTTCTTTGTTCATATTTGCTTACTGGCGAAAAATGAATTGGTCTTTCATTATTATCAATTATCATGTACTGAATAATACCATGACACGGAGCATTGACAAAGATAATTTGCGCAGTATTTACCTGATCCAGATGACTCCTTGTAAAGTGGAATGTTTAAGTTTTTGTACTGCATAAATTCAATTGTCATCAAAAATAAATCCTATACAATTATGATTTTGTCCCTTTATGAGTCATAATAAAAAAGGTAAGACTGAAACTAGCTGCGAACCACAGAGCCACTAACATTCGGGGCACTCTTCGAATGCACCCTTAAATTGTTACGAGTCTGATAATACAGGAAATCCAAGAACGAATCGTATTGGATGAATTGAAAATACTCGTAATTCCCCCATGCATATTGGTTGGACATATCGCCACTTCCTAATAAAACAAGGGTATTTCATTTTTTTTTTAAACAAGGGTATGTCAAAATTTCTGAATAAACAGAGGTATCTCAGAATTCTGTATAAAACTCATCGATCTCAATTTTTCGGGGAAAACTCATACTCAGAGGAAATAAAAAAAGACTTATCTCAGTAACTCTGATTAAATGCTGTGTAAGTGGTACTCATTTTAATATGTATAATTCCCAGAGAATTCAGCAATTCTTTCATTTTATTCTCATTCTTCAAAGTTCACGATACTCCCATACAACTCAAATCCATGCAGCCATCAAAAGCATGAAAACGTAAGTGTCTGAGAAATTCCATGTGGCACGTTGCCGATCATGATGTGAAAACAGAGAGCCTCGATACCTTCGAATTATTCTGATCCTACGAGGCGCACTTAAGCACATAAGTCCTGGTTACTCTTACTCTCTCTATTTCTTTTCCCTGTGTTCGTATTTTAATTCCGAATCATAGAATTTCATATATGGCAGATTCTCTTAATTATCGTCCCGACTTTCCGGGTCAAATTTTGGATTGAGCTGCAAGTTTCACCCTTGCACGTGTATGAAACAATCGGATAGGAATTATCTATACGGATTGCGTATAGAATTTCTATACGATTTTCGTACATGATATTCGGTTATTTCTATACGGATATTTTTCATACAAATTATTTCTCTACGATTTCTTAGGTTTGATCCTATACGACCCACTGCCACATGTATAGAAACATTTCGTATGGAGTTGCGACATTTCTCTACGTTTTTCTCTGGAGCGTTTAGACATCTTTCGTATGAAGACAAAAATTTATGTAAAAATTTATGTATTGAAATAATTCGTATAGAAAATATCCGTATAGAATTATATCCGAATATCATATACGAAAATCCTACAGAATTTTTATACGCGATCCGTATGGAAAATTTCTATACGATTTTTTCATACATGTGGTTCTACATATTAAAGAGAGTATTGCCGTAAAGATTTAATCTCGTAAGTCTATTGAAAGCGGAGAAACTTCAAATTTGATTTTGTTCACAATTTTCTTTCGAATAAATGTCACACCTACAATTTTCATGTTAGAAAAAAATATCATGTTATTTTCGGAAAAATTCTCAATTGTCCAAAAAATGCAGATTTTTTGTCCCATTGGTTCTTGATCCTTATAATCGAGTTTTCCTCTCAAAATATGCGTTTTTTGGCCTTTCATCCCTTCAAGTTTAAATTGAATTTCCTCCCTTGAAAGCACATATTTTTGTACGTCTTCCATCAAAATTTCAAAGTGGGACTCGTGATAGAAGTCGCGTAATTCCACTAAGAAGATAGAAAAATCGAATTTTTCATTGGAAATGCATAGAATTGGGATTTAACCACATCTTAAAAACCCCGTTGAATTATCATAACATGCATTTATCAAATTTATTTTATTAATTTTCTATTGCACATGACAGGATTTTCGTCCACATGATCCTTTTGGATAATAATTTGAAGGAGGACTTCTATCACGAGTCCCAATTTGAAATTTTGATGGAAGACGTAGAAAAATATGTTCTTTGAAGGGAAGAAGTTCAATTTAAATTCAAAGGGGTGGAAGGCCAAAAAAAGTATATTTTGAGAGAAAACTTGATAAGGATCAAGAACCAATGGGACAAAAAATCATCATTTTTTTCTTGGAAAATTGAGAATTTTTACAAAAAAATAGATACTATTTTTTTCTAACATGAAAATTGTAGCCGGGACATTTATTCGAAAGAAAATTATGGAAAAAATCAAATTTGAGGTTTCTTTGTCAATAGACTTACGAGTCTAAAAATTTAAAATAATACTCTCTTTAATATGTAGAACCAAAGGGGAAACTTGTAGCTCAATCCAAAATTTGACCCGGAAAGTCGAGACGATAATTGGGAGAATCTGCCATATATTCATTCTAAAACGCCACTCCTCACACTCATACTATAATCGTTTCAGGAGATGATGTCAGTTTTCCTATGGATGAATTCTGGATTGATGATCCCCATCAGTTTCCCCGTTGAATCCTTGATGCGATCACTCCACACGTCCCTCCTATTCATTTTATTAATTCTCTGGGATGAATCTCTTAACATATTAGTCGACATATTATAAATTCACAATATGTCGACTAAATCGGTTAACCCCTATTTAATTAGCGTTCACGCAATAAGTTTTTTTGATTTCATTTGGGTTAGACTATTTTTCCCCGGGAAATTGCAGATTAGTTTTGTAGGGAATTTTCAAATACCTTTATTTATTTCGAAATTCTGAGACAGCCTTGTTTTAAAAATAAACTTCCAATGTATCTCCAAAACCTACATGAACAATGCAATATTTTTTTTCGTTACAATTTGAAAAGGCATCAAGGCAACGCGTGAGACAAAATTTCAAATAAACGAGCTAGAATATTCAATTGAAAATTTCTCTAATGTTTCACCGATTCTATTGATAAATTGCGCAACCTTTCCACGCGTTTTTAAGTAGAAATATTCAATAGAATGAGTTGTAGAGAAAAATTAAAATCATTGATTTTTTGATAAAATGTTTCCCACTGAAAATTTCGATTTGAAAAACGCGTAGAAAAACTGCGATTTTTTCCAATAGAATTGAAGTTAAAGGAATAGAATTTCCAGGCGAACTCCAACAGAATTAATTTCCTAGCGAGTTCGCAGGAAATAGGCATTTCTTGTGTTTTTTTCGTACGTCAAGTATCGCTATATATATAACCATTTAAAAAATTATGGGGCCTTCATAATGTGCCTCGTCCCAATTTTTGTTGTATTTACCCAGATGTACTATTGTATGGGAAAAAAGACCATGCGACCAGTTTTCCATCGCACCTCGCGAGGCTAAGGTGAACTTGGTCGTATGAACCACTCATCAACAATCGCTAAAAATACTCTCTAATTTTAGATCGAACTGAATATTATAGGTTTTATGGGAAAATCCGATATGAAGTGTTCCAGTCAAATTGGTCACCTCTTGGACGCGGATTTTTCACAGTGTTGAGGGGCTGGAGGGAAAAACTATCTCATGATATGATTTTTGGGAGATTTTTCTTGTTTTTCACATAACTTGCGTTCTAACCGGCCGATTTCAATTAATCAAGCACCAACATGTTCCTTTTTATTTCATCTGTCAACATTTATGGAGTTAAATTTTTATTTCGCCTTCTACATTTCGACAATAATGAACTTTCGAAAAACAAAGTTCAAAAACTTGAATCTTGTCAATTACGTCCCGTTTTATTTCCTTAATTGAATAAACATGTCCCAAAGGCATAACTAACATTATCTGAAGACCTTCGAGAAATTTATAACGAAAATTAATACATTTTGAATGAAAACATAAAAAATTAAATATATCCGGGACTTTGTCCAACTTTCGATAGGCGTAAAGCACTTTTTTGGATAGTAAGAATGGATGACAGAGAAATTTGAAAAATACAACACGTCATAATTGACTAAATTCAAGTTTTTCAACTTTTCAGAAAATGTACCATTGTCGACATCTAGGGATTGAAAAAAAAATTTCATCCTACAAATTTTCAATGATGACAGGTAAAGAAATATTTTTGTGCTTGTCAAATTGTAATCGGTGTATTTTAGAAAGCGGGTTATGCGAAAAAATGGAAAAACGAAAAAAATCCTATCATATCTTCCAGACGGACTGTAGAAAAATTAAAAAGAAAATCAAGAGATAGTTTTTTTAAATCCCTCAACCCCATAAAAAACAACTTTACATTCAAGGGGTTAAGGGTAACCGGTTGGGTTTACCGATTTTACATATGGAATACCTCATGTATATTTTGTAATTTTTCATGGTAGCGCCGAGAAAGTATAAAATGCGGATTTGATTGAGCGCACAAATCGCACCGAGCAAAATATTCCTTCCTTACCCGTTAGGTCATGCCATGAAATGTCCTTATTGAATATTTTTCAACGTCAGTTTTTGGGCTAATCGGTAGCGCCCGGAAATCTCTAAATAATCCAACAATCTATTGTTTTCACAGACGGAGTAATATAACAAAAATAAAAATCCCAGCATATATGCCAAATAATTCTATTGTTTTTTGCTGATTTTTCCTGAAAATTTTACAGTTTTTCCCCGCGTTTTTTTATGGATGATTTAATAGAAAAATATTCAATATGGAAGAATCTAGCAGATTTTGTAAGTTCCCGTTTCGATAAAAAACGGAAACATTACGCCGAGGAATCCTGATAAAGAAAATGTCAAGTGGATAAGTTCCGCAGAAAAATTCAAATCTGCTGATTTTTTTTAATAGAATAGCCATTAATTTCTCTCTAGGAAAAATGCATATAAAAGCTATAGAACTTTCAATAGAAATTGGAAAATAAAGAAATAGAATTTTTTGTTAAATTATCTGTGCGGATGCAAGTGCAAATGTGGAATTTTTTCATACATAACATAATGCAAAAAACTAAAAAATTGAATAGACAAAAAAAAACACGCAAAAAAGGTCGCGGAATTTTTTAACTGAATCAGCGAAACACTACTTGAATTTTCAGTAGAAAATACAATTTAAATTGTTAAATACAATTTTTTAACAAATACTCGAAGTTTTTTATGAAATTTTTTTGTACTTGGTATGCCAGGCAAATATTTTGGAGAGGTATTATAATTATAATTATTTTTTATCCATTCATGCTAGGTCTCTAAAATTTAAAAAACCTTCTATAGAGAAAGTCAATAGAATTCGATTTTTTCATACAACTTATTTCATTGAGATATTTCCTATAAAATTTCATTGGCTCAAATTTTCTAAGTTTCTTTCATTCCAATTTTTATTTTCATTTTATTAAGAAAATCAAACCAAAAAAATAGAAAATTTGACCCGGGGAAATTCTATAGAAAATATCTCGATAGAATAAGTTGTATAGAAAAATCGAATTCTAATATAATCGAATTTGGAGAATTGGAGAATTTCTATTGACATTTTTATAGAATATTTTCTATTGAACATTTCAATAGAATCGGCCAAAAACTATAATAGAAAGTACAAAAAAAATCCAATAGGATTGTCTAACGAATTTGTTAGGTTGTTCTATGAAATTTGTTTTTACGTGCAGGTGCGTAACAATTTGGGGGCCATTTGAAAAGTTCGTCAAATATTCGGGAGTTTTTCGGCCAATTCACGAACTATTGGCGCCAGGTGGCCACCCACTTTTTAATGAATCAGACAAGGATAGCCTATCTGACCTAGAGATGCTAAATGACCGCCATTTTTAAGATCGCGTCATATAACCAAAAAATGGTTAGTGACGGTTATGTGACGCACAAATTTTCTAACTAAACATGATGGTCACAAATAATTTGGAAGATTCGCGATCGCAACGTAGGGAGCCAAGTGGTCTCTAAACTAACTAATTTTGGGGGCCAACCAATGAGGTCAAGGAGAATCTAGTAATCTCATTGGTTGAGCCCTACCATTGGTTCCCTCCGAGGAATACCATTGGTTGTACTTCAAGAGTAGTTAGTTTAGTGTCCATTTGGTGGTTCTCACATCTACGCTGCGATCGCGAATTGCGAGGCTATACCAAGTTGAAATTTTTAATTACTCTCAACCCCCGCAGACGGGGGTGAACTTGCGAATTGTTGTCAAAACTTTAACATAAATGCATAATGACGGTCATAACTAATTTCTAATTTGTGACGGTCATAAATTTTAAAAAATAGTTTCAGATGATACAAAATGAATTCCAATAAAAATTGATAATAAAAAAATGATGTTGCATCTATATAAATGAAAAATGACTCATATTTTTTCGGAAAATTGTGAGACTCATAAATGTCTTGTCATATGACGCATGATTTGCATCTCTAGCCGTAACTAATTTCTAATTTGTGAAGATCATAAATTTAAAAAAAAAATAGATCTATGTATATAAAAAATGTCCGTGATTTCTTTTTCAAAATGCGCATTATAGGCCAATACAGCATGAATTCAAATAAAAATTGATAAAGGAAAAAAGAAGTTGCATTTATATCGATGAAAAATGACTGATTTTTCCTTGACAAATTGCGATGGTCATAAAATGGCGGCGGGGGGGGCAGTGACAACCGTCATTGGCGGTTATTTACGGTCATATAACGGGTCATGTGACGCATTTGCACTTCTAAGCTGACAACCATCTTTGTTCAATGCTTTTGTCAAATGGAGTGGGTAACACCCTGCTGTCATCTGTTTCAGTTTTGCAAAAACTTCCTTATTAGAGGCTCTGCGGCTTGCGGCTAGATTCACTCACCTACGAAACGGGGTAGGTTATGTCAAAACAATTGTGCCGCAAGGCAGCGCTTAGGTAGAATTTGCACTCTCTCTTCTTCCTCTCTTTCTTCCTCTCATTGAATTAAATGGGCGGCATTTCTAGGGGAGATAAAGATTGAGAATCCCTTTCATATCCCTACTCCAAGTTGACCTGTCAAATTATCGAACGATTGTTTGTATTCTAAAAATTGATATTTTTAATTCGTCAACCAATCAGTCTTCGATCTTCAAATCAATCATTAGAACTACTATCACAAGGTGTGTTGTGTACATTAAGATTGATATACATCTTGTTTGGGGTGGAACGAGGATGCCCTTCCATCCAGTGCGAATGTAATTTCGGACATTGTTGGCCCTTTTTTCCTACAGCACCGGTGCTTAGACTCCACCTCCTATTCACAATAAATTGCCAATTATTTGCATGCTTGATTGAATGGGATGTTGAGAAAAGCAATTCATGCACTAAAGTTCGTGCTCTCGAGCGAAATCAAAGCAGTGAAAATATATTGATTGAAAAAGGTGTTTGGGGTAAACTAGCATGAGGTGTCTCACTTCATTTTTTATGTTTTGCTCAACCTCGTGTTGAATTTAGTGTTTTGTTGTTGATTGCTAATTTTTTCCATTTGCTTTTTCTCCTATTTCTTGATCAGAAGGGGCAGTTTAAAGAAATTGAGATCTTGCAATTGATGACATTGGGGATTGCCTGGAGAATCATGGAGCAGACTATGAATGAGAAAGAGGAGCTTGTAAAAAAATCTCTATTTAGCTTCGTAAGGAAGCAAGTACCTACTGCACAATTAAGGTGACGTAAAATTCAATTGACATTGCTGCACTCATTCTTCTCCCAATTTTTGTATGAGTGTTGTTGGAGGCTAAATAAAACAACAAATGTAGAAGAAATCTCCATAATAAAAAATATGTTCATTCTACAGTTTAATCGATGACATAGTTCTCTCCTACGTTGTGTCAATGGTAGAAGAGAGTGCGTTGGAGGAGGATTTGGATGTTGAAGGGCTCTGTGAGATGGTTTCAGCTTGTCTCCCTGAATTTTCAACCATCGAAAAGGATGCTGTATCCAAATGGTTGTTGGATGTAGAGAGTGAACTACGACAAGATACAAAAGGCTCCAGCGATTGCCAATCCCATGATCCACTGGGTCAACTGAGCCTGGCTGCACTCTTACCCCCAGATTCACAGAGGATGCGAGTTCATCACGTTTGTGAAACCAGTGATGCTGGTAGTGATTCCAGTGGAGAATATTTCACTGAGGTAACTTCATTATTTGTCTGGATACCCCAGATTTTTTTTGCCATTGGATTCAGTATATTTTTGCTTCCGGATGGAAGCTTTGTAATCGCTCAAATTAAAATTTTCAATTCTTTGTGTTAGGGCAACTAAATATGGTCTAAAAAGTCCGAATATGCTTTTTTCGTCATTTTTTTCTCGACATTTTCTTATAAGTAGGGCCGGAGACTCCATTCAACAAAAAGTCTGATAACAAAATTGCTAGGCAACTATGCATGGGTTGCTTAGTAATTTTGTTACCACGCCTTTTACTGAATGAATTCGCCGGTCTTACTTGTAATGGATCAATAAAATTCAATCAATTTTTTCATGAATATAGACTTTAATAAGCTCTATTCATTGACACCAATTAAAATTTAATTTTCCATACACATTCAAAAAAATTGATATTTTTCCAAAAATCGATTTTTCAACGATCACTTACAAAATTGTGATCAAAATGAAATTAGTCATGGCGCAAAAAATTGATAACAAAACCCTTTTGATTATATCAGAGTATGATGGGGGTCGCACAATTCGTTGTTCAATTACAGCGCATTGTTTATGCGATTTGAAAGAGAAAATTGCTTTTTTCATCATTACCGAAACTATCATCTGTTGATAGTAATTAAATCAGGGCTTGAAAAGTATATTTCAATGTTTTCTTAACCAAGTTGAAAAATAATGAGAACAGCATCATTGTTGCTTATCAAATTACACAATACCGTCATGAGCTTTTTATATCAAAATCTCAGTCTCTATTAAAGTCCGGTACGAGTCTATTATGTTAAATATTTATTCACATTGATTCATGGTCTCGACTAACTTCTGACAGAACCTGTGTGAAACTCTGGCTAAATCCTGATTAAATCCCGGCTATTCACTGATTAAATCTTAATTGAACCCTGATTAAACTCGGACGGAAAACGAATTCGACCCTTGAGAGGGGCTGAATGTATAATTATTTGACAGAACGAAATAATACGCAAAATTTTGATGACATTTCAATTGATGATAGTACCACGACATGAAAAATTAGAAGGAGCGAATAAAAGAGTAAAATAAGGATTGAAAAAAAAGAGAATCCATTCGGAAGCAAATCGTTAATTTATTAGCAACAATTACTATCCTCATTTATTTTAAAAAATGCCATTGTCCACTTGTTTCACATTGCTTCCTATTATCATTCTCATTTTTGGAGCCCGTATCCATGACAAAATGAGTTTTTGCTATACCTAGTTGAAAAGTTGACTTATCGGAGCGGATTACTATGCATAAAGTATTTGTTTTCCACACGACGTGCGTGAAGTTCAAGGTCATGTGTAAAGTAAATTCTCGTGCGTAAAGCTTCACCAAAATACTTTACCCCCACTGCACTCTCGAAAAGTGAACTCGGCAAGTATAACGAAAAATAGATTACACAAGTGTTATTCGACACTTGCGTGCGAAGAAGTGAAACTTTACGTACTAGTAACACAATATACTATTATTTAATTTGGTCAAAGCTATTGCAACTAATTTGTTCCTATTATAAAAAATGCCTCCTCATTATATAAAGAAATTGCAGCATTTTTCTCGAACATGCAAAAATTAGATTTTCGAAAAATGAATAAACATCCTGGTTATGTTATTCGACTGTGACATAAATATGGGTGATAATAATAATCAGCCTTGCGGTCACGTAAACGAACTATTCCGATCTTGCTGTTAATAATATAAATATTTCGACCGCTGCGCAGGTCCTCTTCAAGGCTGCAGCAATATTGTACAATCAAAGAATCGAAAAATAGAAAATTAGAAAATTATGCAATAGTGTTAAGGAGAGTACATAAGCATACCAATAATTCATCAGTTTAACACCTGGCATAAATCATACTCATTACTATAATCATAACTCATTTCATCCTATTGCTAACTTTCCACCGAAAAGACAATTCATGGAACTATTTGCTCCTACATTTCTCCCATAGCAACAGGAAGCTTCTTGGCACGAGATTTCCCTCCTCCAGGAGATGTTTCCAGCTGCAAGTCCCGCTGAAATACGTCATTGCCTGGCAATCGCTGATGGTGATATTACTAAAGCTGCTCAACTTGCACTCCACAGACAAGAAGCTGGCCAGAGTATTACCAGCAACCTCACTTATTTAACGGTAAGTTTGTTGCAGGGAAAGCCCTGAAACAGATTCAAAATGAAACATCCTGCAATTGCTCTATGATTATCATAAAGGGTAAACAGATTTCAACTTGTTGTTGAATATTCTATAAATAAAATGAAAATTGTACTAATTATTTCACTTTTCAATAATATAACTTGTGTATAATCATGTGATCAATTATTTTTTCTATGATCGACATTTAATAACTAAAAAAATATTCCAGCTCAGTCGTCCAGAAATTAGGGGTTTCGGCTGCATTAAACTCTTTCTTAATTCAATTATTCTTTGTTTTGTTATTTTCACTTCAAATTTTTTTTCTGCTAATTAAAACATTCTTGGAGGTGTGAAAGCCATCAATCCTCTAAATTCGAATTTTTCTTAAACGTCCAGCAA
Source organism: Diachasma alloeum (assembly GCF_001412515.2). Classification (NCBI taxonomy): domain Eukaryota; kingdom Metazoa; phylum Arthropoda; class Insecta; order Hymenoptera; family Braconidae; genus Diachasma; species Diachasma alloeum. Next base: position 298,642 of record NW_021680509.1, read on the forward strand.
TTGTCCTGTTCATCCTACCCATGGCGAAAGAAACAAAAATGCTAATTGCTCCATTGAAAATGTGGAAATCTATTCCAAACTTGAAAGCACTATATTAATAAGTTATCAACACAAAAAAAAACTCTCTAGTTTCGAAACTCAATCAAGTGACTGATTTTTAGAAACTCATTCTTAAACAAGAAGCATTGTACTAATACCGAAAAAAAATTGCTTTTTTTCACAGATTTAGGCGAATAGGTAACAAACCGTTGAGGTGATCGTTTTCATAAACTAATAAGTTTTAAATTATATAAAGACGCATCAATTGAGAAAAAAAGTTGAATTGGTGCATTTGTTCAGGGGAAATCGTTGGATAAAATTTCATTCACACACATACGCGCATACACACACAGCATGTCATCAAAAACGTTTCAGAATGATTCTACACGCCATAAAACGTGAAAAAACCATTACAATAACTTCCTCCTTCTTAGTCGGCAAGTGCGAGGGGCCATTCATTTGGAAATCCGATGACACAGTGATTACTGATTTCACGTGATTTCATGGAGATTTCCATGATTTCATGTTATTGCCTGGGATTTTTTGGTGATTTCACAATTTCAGACGATTTCAAGTGTTTTCAAATTTTCGATTTCATCTCTTTCGCTGCGGAGGGGGGAATGGAGTAGGAGGGAATGAAGATAGAACCCAGAGGAAGAGAAATGCACCATATTAATGCAAGAAGGCTCAAGCATGAGCGTGACGAGGGGGTAAATGTAGATGATCTCAAATTGACTAATCGTTTACAGTGCCGAGTATTGCTTAGAAGTATCAATGAGAAAGTGGTGTCAATCATTATTTTTCTTACAAATGATCTTCCTTCACAAACAACATAACTTACCAGAGAATCTTCCCATTTCGATAGGGTTTTTCAATGATTTCTTGAATTGGACGTGGATTTTCCAAACGATCCCTTTCCAAATTCTTTATACTAATGATTTCTCCGACATTTTTGTGCAGCCAAACAGACGTGCAAAGGCTAGTGTCAACGATGATGAACTGAAATCCCGAATAATTGCCCGCTACAGCTACGTCGATCGTGACGATGACTCTCGTGAACATCGTCCAGTCACCCCAAAGCGTGAGCCAAAAAAACTAGTTCGCTATTTGGATAACAAAATTGTAAGTGTCAAGGGGGAACGATATACTGAGATAAGACGCGGTGGAGAGGATGAGGATGGTAACGAGGGGGGCAGAAAGCGGAATCACTGCCGCCCGTAACCAGTAACCCTGCCTCCACCCCCTGATCCACCCCCTTGGAGGCATATCTGATTCTTAATGTTTTTTCTCCCGCGTATGACGCAGGTTCTCTCGTTATTTTTTTTGCACTGCAACCGATGAGATTGATTTTTTGAGTTCATGCGTTCAGAAAGAAACTGTAAGTTACTGATTTACATTTTTCAATTTGCACATTCGATGAATTTAATGTTCTGGAAAGTGGAAAATAGTCTGATCAGAATTGTTTTCCGTGAAAACGAAAAGGGAGGCAAGAGTTCTGATATTGAAATTTTCTCATGATCAGTCAATTTCGGTGCAAATCCTCTGGATTTTTTTTTAATACGGTTCATTTCGTTGAATACATGGCCAGATCATTGAACGAAATATTCAGGGAAAACTCCACTGAAATATGATTATCATCAACAAGCGCAGCGAAAATGCCACTGATTTGGTGAAATCAAAGCAAAGAATTATAAAGTGAGCTGTGTATAAGCAACTGTAGACGAACGATTGTGAAAATCGATGGAAAATCAATCATCATAACATCTCGTTTGAGAGGATCAGCATGAAAGTGGACTGGTTAGTGCAGCTTTTGCTTTTCACATCACATGATTTTGTATTTTTTTTTCGTCATGATATTTTCTCTTTTTTGACTGATATTGTGCATAGACTTTTGTACGTTATAGTTTTTCTAAGATTTTATTTTGTTTGGTTTTGCAAGAATAAACCCCTCACATTTTTATGCACATCAGTCTGCTCCATACCGTTTTAGTATTCTCATGGACTCTCATCCATAAAATATCTTGAATGGTTCTTACAATGTATGTAAATTTTTTGAGAAGATTTTTCTCTGTAATAATCGGAAGGTGGAAGCTTCATCGGATAGTTTTTAGGAGTGTGTCCAATTTAGGTGAACTCACCAGAAATTTTCATCAAGATATTGAATCCAATTTTTGTAAGCATGTGTTCAAGCATTATCCACAATATTTTGTCGATTTTCTCTCTTTTGCAGATAATCAAGAATAAAAATGATTATTAATTGCATAATAATACGATACAAAATCACTATTGTCATTAAAAGGCGGTTGATAATAACGCAGAATTATCATGTTAATGAAGGCAACATGCAAATTTTCTTCTGCGATATCGTTTCTCGTAACTTGAATATTAGTCAATAAGTGCGATCAATCACTTCGTATTCTTCAACACCGACGGAATATTTTCTCGATAAAATAGTTCATTGCATAGAATGGAGTCCTTTGTGGCCTTGTCTACAGATCGTGTAAGCCCTACATTTAAGGTTGTATTGCCCACTTTTCGCCAATTTTTTCTACATTTTTAGGAAATTTATTGGTCGGATTGATGCGCAAAAATATATCGTTTTACGTTTTATCATTCATAATTTCAGTAAAATTTTGTGCATTTCCGACAAGTTTAGGAAAAAGCAGAAATGTCTGCACCATGATGAAACTTACTTAGTCTTCAAGTGCTGTAAAAAGCAAAAATGGTTAACTTATCGTGCGTAATTCGCAGTGTTCAATTTGACCATGTGTTTATTTTTCTTCAATTTCACACACTCAAATTATACTTGTCGAATTGCACATAATAAATTAAACATTTACAAATTTGAAATCTACAATTTGGATTTCAGATTGCATAATATATCATTTGATTGGTACATTTCCATTAGGAGAATTTTATATGTGTATCGTGTAATTGGAATGTGAGGATTGCCATTTTTGTAGACAAGATCTCAGTGCAAAACATCCCAGGCGACAAAAAATGAAGGGAAATGTGTGTGATTGGTCCTTTCGTCGAGAAAATGCTGTTTTGGTGTTGAAATATACCAATCACTTAGCGAAATTATTACTTTTTTTACGCCATATTATTTAACAGTATTACTATTGTTATAATGGTTGATTATAAAACATTCTTGACTACTATTGGGTATCCTCAGAATGTGAGGGAAGCGGATGCAAGAAAAATTATTACACTATTTGGAAATAATAGCCACCATTTATTGGCGGCTGCTATCCGTTTTTTTTATACACTATGAACAATTCTATGTTCCTGAAATTTTTTTTTAAAGTAAAGTGAGAATTTCCCTGCAACTATGTTTTTAACATGTCGAAATGGGAAATTGCCAATTTTATTTCGTTCATGTCTATCTGATTCATTGAATCTCTATTATATGAGTATATTAATATAATTCGTTTTGTATTTCATTTCTTCACACGAAAAACTAGAAGAAGCTATAAAATAAAAAAAACATATTAGCATTTGCCAGGTGTGTAGAACTAATTCGAAATCATTAGAAGTCTTCACGTAGTGAGCAGTGATATTCTTTAGGATTAAAAAAAAAATAACTAGATGTTTCACAGTGGGCCGGTCCTTGCCGTAGACGTAGATATAAAGAATTAAAAACTGATTAGAAATTATCATAAATAATAAATACTATTATATTATATGTACAATTATGAAGGAAAGAGTGACAAAAAATACCTAAATCATGGAAAATTAGGTATAATTGATTAGAAGAGAAATGTTGAAAAAGTATAAGGAGAAAAAAACACAAGAGAAAACGTTTTTTATAATTGAGCAACTAAGGCTTTGGAAAAATGATCAAATATTTCATTGCACTAAGTTTTTCTGCGATTATGAGAGATCTCAACTGCTTCGACTGTTCCCTGTATTGACATTTACATATATATATATAGATATATATATATATATACAGTGATTGTACCTTTATTATAATGATTACCGTAAATGTAGCAGTAGATGAGAATGATTGTAAACCACAAAGAGAAACGAGAAAAATTACAATTCTGATGATAAAATTTGCAAATTGTAATTATTCTAAGCCAATAATGTGTACAGAATGTATCGAGCATTTCGATTTTCTGGTATAATATGAACAAAAAATAAATGTAAAAAACATTGTAATTCTTTTCCATTAAAAGTTTTTCTTAATGATTGTGACAAAAAACTGTATTTCTGTCGGCTGTAATTTTTTTTTATTTTCTGAGAGCCATGAATGATTTAAAGATTTAATAAAAATAATAAAAACATATATACGACAAACTTTTACTCAATTTTATTCGCTGATTTATTCATCTCCGTTGAAAACTTACAAATAAACATGTTCGAATTTGATTAAATCGGTGTAGTCCATTTCGTTGACCTCTGGGTCATCCGAGAATTATAAATAATATTAATACCTTCTACAATCTTGAATGAGACAATCATAATTGAATTAATTTTGGGAGATTTTCTAAGGAATTGGAGAGGAAAAATTCACACACAATTGTGAGCTTAAATTAATGAAGAGAAACAATGGTTCAAAGCTTGGCGATATTACATGTATTAATCTCGGAGAAAACTAAATGATGATGTAAAAATGATAGAAAAATTCCAGTCTGTGCATAATGAAAAAGATAGGAAAGAATATTATTCTTGAGAGATAAAAAAAAAGGGTGAATGTTCAAATGAGTAATTTCACTTCTTCTTTTTCCTCGGTTTGTCCTGTGGTGCTGGTAGATTCTCTTGCTTCCTCTTACTAGTGGGTTTAGCGCCAACGTTACCACCTTTTTTCCTCCTCTCTTGCCTCTCCCTCTCCTCCAACTCTTGATTCTCCCTCTCGATAAGTGTAATCAGAGTATTACATCTGCGTTGTAATTCAAGTGCAGTTCTGGATTTGACGAACCAATCAAATCTGAATTGTGGGGCAGATCTGACCGTGGCTCTAAGTTCCTCGTACACATTTTCCTTGTCGAAGCCAAGTTTATGGAGCATGCAAACCAAGAATCTGTCCTCCTCCTCTGTATAATTTTTACCCTTGTTAGTACCATATGCTATTCTGAGTTGATGGAAAGGTGCCCTGTATCTTGCCATCTTCGCATCAAGTGCTTTCTTGATACCAGCGCGTCTCTGAATTTTGGCCTCACCTCGTTCAATCTGTGCCATAACTCTGTCAATGTCCTGAAGCTCATGGCAACGTTCCCAGAAGACAGCAGAATACTCCATAACTTCTTCAGGTGTTTTCCCCTCGACTTCCTTGGCAATATTCTCAATATCATCCCTTCCATATTTCTCATTTGCTTTGATAAATTGATTGAAATCTCGTTTTGTCCAGTTTGTAAATCCCTGAGTCAGCAGTTTTTCCTTCTCAGTAACTTCCTCATCAGAAAGTGGCTGAGCATCATCAATCTTCCTCTGTTCTTCTTTCTGGACTCGTGCAGCCTCTGAACCCAATTCAGGATTTTTTGGAACTTTGTAACCGACAGTCTGACGGAAATAATAAATCTCCTGATCTAAAAGTTCGAAGAGTCTAGGTGGAAAGAACTGAAAGTCTTGAACAATGGGCTGCTTGGGTGGTCTTGGTGCCTTTGGTGCTTTTGGTTCAGATACCCTAAGAGCTTCCCTAAAATACGCATCGACAGCGTAATTAGCTTTTCTCTCACGTTTCGGTGGCTCAATCCAGTTACCAATCCCCAGTATCTTCTGCTTCTCACGATAATCCTCCCCCTCAAACTGGTAGACCGAGTCTGTTGGTGCATCAACAGTGAAATTCCTCAACGAAGACTCACCCAGGCTCTCCAGTTTCTGCTTCATTTCCTTCGTCTTCAGTTCACCTTTCTCGAGAATAGTATCAATGTCCTCATCAGTTATCGCACTGTCTTTCGATGCAAATACTGCATTGGCTCCATGTCTAATCATATTCAACATCTCATCCTTGTTCAATGCCGTTTGTTTAGCATCAACAAGTCGACCTTGCTGGATTACCAATTTATCGAGTCTCAATTTAACCTCAGCACGTTCAACGATTTTCTCTTCAACAGTATTTTCCGTAATAAATCTGAAAACACGTACTTGCTTCTGTTGTCCAATTCTGTGTGCTCGGTCCATAGCTTGAAGATCCATCTGTGGATTCCAATCGGAATCATAAATGATAACTACGTCAGCTGTTGCTAAATTAATACCAAGACCACCAGCACGTGTTGACAGCATAAAAATGAATTTCTCGCTGTTTGGAGCATTGTATTCGTTGATTTGACGCTGACGATCCTCGTGGGCTGTGTTACCATCTAGACGACAGTATTGGAAGTTCCTCCAGTGACAGTAATCCTCCAAAATGTCCAACATCCTCGTCATCTGGCTGAATATCAATACTCTGGACTCTTGCTGCTGTAATTTGGGTAATAATTTATCGAGAATAACCATTTTACCACAGTTGTAAACCAGATGCTCATCAGTGGTGTAAGGTGGACCTGGCTCAGCTCCATCAAAGAGGTATGGATGATTACAACATTTACGTAGCTGCATCAGAATATTTTGAAGTCTCATCTTCTCGATTTTACCAGCACCATTGACAATATCAATGTCTTTCATGAGGACTTTAGTGTACCATTCTCTCTGCATTTTGCTCAATCCAATGTACACCTTGATTTCCTTCTTCGGTTTGAGACCCTTTTCCACTTCAGCCTTCAAACGTCTCAGCAGAAAAGGTCTTAAAACTGCATGCAAACGCTCGACAAGTTGATTATCTCCCAGGAAACTGTTGGTATTGAACCAGGAGTCGAAATCATCAGAGCTGTTGAAAACATCTGGCAGTAAAAAATTCAGAAGGGCCCAAAGTTCATGCAGGTTATTTTGCAGTGGTGTACCAGTCAATAATAAACGATTAGCTGTTTTGAATTCACGTAAAATCTCAGACAGCTTTGATTTTTCATTCTTGATCCTGTGGGCCTCGTCAATCACCATGTATCTCCAGTTAAATTTTTTGAATACGGATTTTTCTTTGATAACCATCTCGTAAGATGTCACACACACGTCCCACTCACCTGGCATCATAACGTCTCTGATGAATGTGTTCCTGGTTTCGGCATCACCAATCAGACAAACAGCACGCAATGATGGACACCATTTTTTAAATTCATTCATCCAATTTGCCAATGTGGACTTTGGTACAATGACAATGTGGGGCCCTGGGATGCTCCGAAAGTTTTTCATGTAGCCGAGGAGTGAAATTGTTTGTAGCGTCTTACCAAGACCCATCTCGTCTGCTAGAATACCGTTGATGCCATTCTCATACAGTGATATCATCCAATTCAATCCCCGAATTTGATAGTCACGCAATTCACCGGATTTAATGTAGTGAGGAGAGGCTTCAAAACGCGTTATTGGCGCTACACTTGTATTACTTTCAGCCAAAAGTTCCTCGTCCTCCTCCTGCTCGGTTTTCCTGTGTCTGTGATCACTCGCATTGTCTGACGGTTTGAGGTTGGCTTCGGGTTGAACTTTCCTCGGACGTCCTGGACGTACTTTCAGCGGACTGCCAGCTTTGTCCTTTTGGTTGTTGGTCATAAAATGAGAAAATATCTCGGTCTGTTTGAGGAGATAATCAAAACGCTTTGACCGATCAGTCTCCAATTTTGTCTCAAAATCACCGCCACGCGATGATGATGTTCCTGCTGATGACTCGTTTGAGTTCTCTCCATTGTCACCGGGCTCACCTCCTTCCTCCGATTTCGACATTTTCACGATTTCACGTGGTTTTTTTACTCGATACTCAACTTCTCGAGTTTTAGAATGCAGTCTTTTTATTTTGTCAATTGAAATTTCGCCGTGTTTTTGTGTATGAGTACCGGGCACACAAACGTTACGCATACAATAGTATGCCAAATGACGCCATTTTGGATTTAAATCCCTCCAAAAGCCGCATCATCGCGAGCGAGAGAGAGAGTGGCGCGCGCGCGATTCGACTCTGACGACCTCAACTGCTTATATGTAGGCGTCGGGTTTGCACGCATGCGTCGATTTTTTTTATTCACTTCCTTCTCCGCAGCTAAGTTTGAACACAAACTTTGCATTGAGCTTGTGGTATCAAATTTCTTTTCTTCAATCTTTTTCTATGAGAGAAGAAAAAAACTCTGTAAAAGAAACTGTAAAGAAAATATCTTAAAAGAATAAGCTGTGTTGGGAGATGAATTTCTATGCATTTTTTCTATAAAATAGGGGCGAGTGAGGCAAAATGAAACAGTCGAAAAATGGCTGTTTAACACAATTCAAGAAAAAACAATTTTTTTTTGTTAATTTTTTTATCAAATTTTTTTTATTCTTGGGAGTACTAATGAAAATAATCATTTTCCATTCAGTAGAATGGAAAATTATTGAGAAGTTTTGGCCGGAGAAAATTTTGTCAATGGACTAATTGAGAACGAAATCTAAAACAGCAAAATCTAAAGTCCAGAGCAAGGCCTAGGGGGAGACTCAGAGGGGGAAAAAGGACAAGTGATGCTGATTTTCAATCAAATGAAAAAAGAAAAGTGTAATCGGCCTAATCTAATCAACTGAATTATAAGACGAATAGAAAATTATTATTCTCATCAGTACTCCCAAATAATAAAAACAGTTGATAAAAAGAAATATTCAACGAAACAAATTTTTTTGGGTAAATTGCGTCAAACAGTCCTTTTTCGGCTGTTTCATTTTGCCCCACCCTCCCCTGCTTTCTATTAAACATTGCGCTGAGAGAAAAACAGCCGAGTTCTCAAACAAGCCTTACTTGTACCAAAAAAATCGTTTTGTTATTTGTTATTTATTTATTAGAGACCCAACAGCCTAGGCCAATTACAGGGTCAAATCATTTTACATCATAATCGCATAGAAACAAATATACACATATTTACAAACAATATCAGTTGAGGAAGATGGTGGTAGATCAAAATAAATGGCATATAAACACTATTTTACGTTTCTCTGAGGGATTTGACGAAGCTATGCGCTTTAATTGCAATTGAGGATAGAGGGGTCGTTAGAATATCAATGGAGTCATCACAGAAATCAATAAACTTATTCACAGAATCACACGCATACCGTAGAGGCGAAACAACACTGCCTCTCGATTCTGTTTTATTAAAAATTATCAAAGAAAGATTTTTTTGTGCCAAACATGCGAAGCGTGCGTTTAGATTGAAAATTTTTATTGCAGAAATAGATTTAGTCTTAAAAAAAAAATATTATTCTCTATGCAAGCAAGAAATGTAATGCAAATGTATGAAACGAGGGATAGTAGTTTATCGTTTCGACTATTCAATAATCACAGACAAAAGAGAATTATTAAATGAAATAACAACATGATATGACAGCAATCTTAGGGAAAAACTATTTCTTGATAAACTTTCCTCTATAAAGGTATCACGTCATATAATCCTTGTAAAAATGATCCGCAACAATTTAATCCTGCAAAATGATCCTACTCAAATTAAGGATGTTCGACACCCTTTTAGCCAAAATTGACGTTGTTTTCATTTTTCTGGCAAATTATCGATGGGAGTGACGTGAAAAAATATAACGATTTTGTGGATTGTCATTCTTTAATGGCTCACGAAGTTGCGTAGTGGTGCGATAATTTTCATGCGTTTTTTATACAGTTTTGTGATTCTTTTTAAAAGTTTAGAGAAAACGCAGGAAAATGTTCGCACCATCTTAAAATTTCGTCAGTCATTAAATAATGACAAAACGCAAAAACGTTATATTTTTTCACGTCAATTCCATCATAAGTTTGCCAGAAAAATTAAAAAAACGTGAATTTTGGCAGAACGGGTGTAGAACATCCTTAATCCTGATGCAATATAATCCTGAACAAAATGATCCTGGATGATTTGATCCTGAGATTTTTTTTAACGATTATATTGCTATCAATTTAAAAAAATAATGATAACTCTGTGCTAAATATTTTGAATTTCCGCTTTCACTTGAAGGAAATTATAATTATTAAATGACTGCAATTTGTTGAGTATTTTACGTCGCATTCTTTTTTCCATTTTTTCTGATTTTTTTGCGTACAATTTTGTTACTAATTTTTTTGCACTGGAATTATTTGTATAGGATTTTTTTTCAGGATTAAATTGCTTAGGATCAGTTTTTAAGGATTTTTTGACTAGGACTAATTTGTTCAGGAATAATCCTTGGAGTTTTTTTCATTTGATTTTTCTTTTCTTCTCTTTAAGCTAATTTAAGCTAAGAAAATTCTATAGAAAATATTTCAATAGAATAAGTATTATAGAAAAATCGAATTCTTTTGACTTTTTCTATAGAATATTGTCTATTGAACACTTCAATAAAATCGCTCAAAAACTAAGAGAAAGTTTAATGTAAATCCAATAGAATTGTCTAACGAATTCGCTAGGTTTTTCTAATAAATTTTTTCACCCGTGAATGCTTCCATTCGGAAGCACAATAAAGAAATACTATTTTTGTAATACCTGCCTCAAAAGTTCACTTTTCGAAATCGTTTAGTGTGTGTAAAGTGATTTTTTTACGCACAACGTGCACAAAAGCAACCACTTTACCCCCACTACGGTTCCGAACAGTGAACTCGACAGGTATTACAAAAAATAGGATGTGTTACGCGTGCGTGCGAAAAAGTGGTTCTTTACGCACTTGTAACACAATATACTATTCTTTCATCGAAAGGAAAGGAAGGCAAATGATTTAGCGGAGATCCCCGGGATACCCCTCACATTACGTGATTTTTGTTGATCGGGTCTATTAACCAAGTTTGGAATGAGAGGAAGAGGAAAAAGTTTTCTTCAACCCTCTTTTGATTAGTCAAGTCAATACTTGTTGTCCTAGCAACCCTCCGCTACTATGGATATCAACAATCACCCTATAGTACTCGAGTTATAGTTTTATTTCTATTGGGGAACCGTAAAATTCTGGTCAAACGCATTTAACAAAAAACACATCTTCCAATTATTGCTAAATCTTCCAATTAGAGAATTAAAAAAATTGCTTTTCATATCTTTGAATAGCGCTAGAAATAACTGGAAATGCCTTTAGTGGATAGTGCTTATTGTTCGAGGCCTATCAATATTCCACCGCATCTACCTCTGATTTTAAAACAATTCTGTAAGGCTGCTATCAGAACACAACCGTATGATCTTCTCAAATGGTCAAGCGCTTATTTTCGAGCACTCGCTGAGGGAATTGAACCCCCAACGAAAATCAGATTAGAATACCCCCTACCAGGAACAATATCTGGACTTACCTTAGGATTTTTAAAAGTGCTCTTACGTCAATTTGGGGGTAAATAATGGTAGTTCTGTAACAAACGACAATGCGTCTTCAACAATATTCTGGAATGATAATAATAATGCAAGTATTTTCCAACAGATTATAATAAATTATTTCCGCTGGAAGTGATTCTGCGTCGGTGGGACGATTTGTGCCTCGACCGTAGAGACTTAGACCTTATAATGATTATTGGAAAATTCCGACATAAATGTCAAGTAAAGAAATTTCTTGCTATTGCGGTAGGTCTTTTGGGTACCACTTTATTCGATACCATGCTTATGATTTGTGAACTATTCACATTGGAACCTGATGGTGGTTCTGCCATGATTCCTATCAGTTTATTCATGGAGCTTTACGGGTAATTTTGATAAAAATGAATGAGGTTTTTTAAGGCTTGACCATCGTCATTTTGTAAATGATCAATCTAATAATTATCCAGATATTTGGCTGGCCTGAAGTGTGATGGAAGTAAGCGAGATACAACAAAAGAAGATCCAAGTGAATTCCTCATCGTCGATTATCCAGGACCTACAGGTCTTCAAATATCTGGTGATTCCCATAAGAATCTGGAGCCAAAGGCAGTTTCTTTAACAAGCCAGGACACAGATGTAGACGTAGAATTAGACTGTGACAATTCAACAGAAAATACTGTGCATGACTCCTCCACTGATATTGGGGTATCGAAAGACTTTCAATTCGAAGGAGTCAATGATCATGTGTTAAGTTCAGGAAATCCGATACAGGAAGTCGGAATTACAGTTCATCGAAGCCCTGAGGCGGATAGCGAGTTACAAAGTGAGGAAAACAAGTCAATTTTTGATGAACATCAGCACAGTGAGTTAGAAGGACAACACTTTCATAAAAAAGGAACGAGTCTGCCAGCAGAATTGTCTTCTTATTATCCAAATATTCCAGGTATCTTCTGCGTTATAGAAAATTTCAGAATTTGAAAAAAAAAACGAAGAAGCTATATAGTTGAGTATTATTAAATCATCCGGCAAAATTTACACATCTCAACTAAACTGAATGAAAAACACATAATTGAGAAAATTAAACCAAGTAGTCGTTGTACACTGACAGAAAAAATTAATTTCACCAAGAGAATTTCATTTGATGATTTTATGATTTCATCGTGCATACCAGTTATTTCTTCTTGAGATACATTTGATTGGGAGAAATTGAACTTCTCTAGAATTGAAGTTCAGTTTATTTGTCGCAATAATGAGAGTATTTGATTTCTTTCTAGCCAAAAGATTACTAACTCCAGAAATTCGTTGGTTTACTACAAAATAAAAATTATTCTCACGAATAAACACGTTGTTATCTCAATCAATACGATCATAGATTGTTCCAAGTAAATTATAATTGAAGCGAGCATTTCATATGTCGAATCAGGATGAATATTGTTTTGCGGAAAAAGCTTTGAGATTGTAGTAAAATGTCGTTCAGTTGAAAGAAGTATATATTTCTTGACTAAAAAAAATCATATTGGCATACAATAACAGAACCACCGATTATGGCAATTCAACACAAACTTGGATATCACAAATTTCGTTCAACGTGATATACGAAAAGCTCAATTTAAACATCGGCTTCATTCGAGAAAACAACATTCAATTCATTCTTCAATGTAATCACCTCATAGGTACGATTTTTTGATCAATTCATGAAAGTAGAAAATTTCTCAAACGGAGTAGACACTAGGTTTAAAAAAATTGAACTTTTCCACTTTTGTGGTGAATACGTGTGACTTAATGTGAATAAAGAGGGTTTTAGTTGATTCACGTAAATGTATCTCAAGAAGAAATAGTTAATATTGAACGTAAGATATTATTTATTTGAAATTGGTTCAAGTATATAATACTTGTTCCAAAAAAGAGACATCTCAGCAAAAATAATGTTTTCTAGCAGTGCATAGTAGCCAAGATGGTTTCAGAATCGTCTATCTACGCAGATAGAAAAAAATTCTCGTTTCCAATCAAAATCTCTGGATTTTAGGAGAAAATTCTGGAAATAGGCAAGATTTTCACTTCTCACTAAACTTTTATCTAAAAATCATAGAAAAAAGTTCTTATTTTCAGTAATTTGATTATAGTAAAATCAAGAAATTTTTTCTTGATTTTACTATAATTGTAGCGATATTGAGGCACATTTTCTCATATCTTGATGAATCCTCGGTCCTGGAATTCAGAATCATAGTATTCTTGAATGAAAAACATTTACGTTTTCGAATTAAGAACTTTTGCATCCTTGAATTGATGATTTCATCTGTTGTAAAATTAATCTACTCATGTTTGGAAATGCTTTGTTATTCAATGTATATCACCTATCGCCTTGACCCAATCAATGTCGAATTAATGTTCAATTTTTCAACGATTTCACCTCTTTGGAATGTTCTTAGTTTAACAACGCAAAAGTTCTTAATTTAAGAAGACGGACTATTCTCACTTGTTATAATAAGTAGGTTTTTGATACTCAAATTGAGGGACTTTTCTTGTCCAATTGAGTGGCCATTTTTTTGTTCTCAGTATAATGCCTTCTAGAGCCATAATTTTCTTGAAATCCGTTTGGTTCTGGAAACTGAAAACTTTTCTTCTGTCTACTGATGACGTAAATCATAATAATGAAGCCCAGGCTCCACATACAGCCTGCAAATTCGAGATACGTCTTGTTTAATTCTTCATGAGGACACGTCAATATATTTGTTTCCTCCGTAGGAATCGGCCCCCGATTGAGTTCGGAACAGTTAGCAACAGTCGCAGTCTGGATGGCCGAATGTGCTCGTCTTCAAGGAGGCATGATAGGCCCTCGCAATCTCCGGCATTTTCAGTGTCCACCCCTAGATCATCAGGAAGCACTACCGTAGCAAAAAAATAATGTGCAAACCACTTACATTGATCACCACGTGCCTTAGGATTTGTCACATGGTTTTCACTGTTAAATTCTCAGTCATTGCGTTTATGAAAATTTATAGTATTAATATTAGTATCAATTTATAGTATTTATAGTTGTCATGTTGTCCTGTTAATACAATGAACGTTTACCATGTTTCAATAATTGAAAAGCTTTATATATCAAGAAAAATATGTTGTAGAGATATTTACAGATTCAGCATGATTAGTAGACACGCACGAAAAAAATTAATAGAAAAACCTAGCGAATTCGTTAGAAAATTCTATTGTATTGTATTGTATTGAATTCTATTGGATTTTATTTCTATTGAAATATGTTCAATAGAACATGTCAATAGAATTCGATTTTCCTAAATAACTTATTCTTTTCAGATGTTTTCTGTAGAATTTCCTGGGCTCAAATTTTCCAAGTTTTTTTCATTCTATTTTGCTTTTCTTTTCATCAAGAAAAACAACTAAAAAACTTGGCAAATTCCAACCGAGGAAATTCTACAAAAAATATCTTACTAGAATAAGTTGTATAGAAAAATCGATTTTTTTATTACTTTTTCTATAGAATATTTTCGTTTAAACATTTCAACAGAATCGACCAAAAGCTAATTGAATGTTCAATAGAAATCTAATAGAGTTGTCTAGCGAATTCGCTAGGTTTTTCGATTAAATGTTGCCATCCGTGGAGATTAAAAATATTCCCAATAATTAAAAATGACAGCGAAAGAAAGGACATTTTTTCCTGCTCGACTAGAGTTTTTCCTTATTTCAATGGTTTTGAGCAAATTCTTATTGTTCACTTGGCTTTGTTAAAATTTTTATGTGATCATATCACAGTATTGAAATATTCGATTCTCCACTGATTCAAACAATCAAACCGGCAATTGATCTGTTACGAAAAAATCTGCGTATTTGATGATAGAAAAAATGATAAATCGTAATAAAAATTAAAATACAAACTAACAACAGTAGAATATTTCTAGCTCTTGTCCGACTAGCCCTCCACTCATATAAATCATCGCGATGGGAGAACCTATTTCTGTACTGCGATGGTAACTCAAAACTACTTTTTAGAGGATATATCGAACGATAAAAGTCACTGAGGAGTGCACGAACCACTTCGTTTTCACTCTTTCTGGATGGATCTAAATCGTCATTGAGACAAATGAATTTTTTCGGCTCTTGTCGTATCTCATCCAGAATTTGAACAGTCATCGACACATTGCTAGTTAACATTTCGAAGATCTCATTTTTTCCAGCTTTCAATATCTCATGCTGATATCGTTGTTTAACACCAAACTGGTTACGAAGTTTCTTGGCAATTGTTTCACATTTCATTATTAATTCTCTCGTTACTATTGGTAGACTTGAATCGAGATAACGCTCACCTGGTGGTGCCTCTGGCATTGAATCAAGTTTAATTTTTTCCGAACAATTTTTTATGGAGTTTTCAAATTTTAATACAAAGCTATAGTCAAGAGGCAGCACATGCATTCTAGATAATAGTGTTCTTATTTCGCGATCTGACCACGTACCAGATCTATCAGTATCGAACTTGTCAAATAAGTCACCCGTTGAAATCAACGTTTTCTCACTTATCAAGTAATAAAAGTAAGAAAATGCAAACTGCATGTCTTCAGAATCTCTAATCGGATGTGAAGATGTTTTTTCAAATTCATTATGAAACTTCGAGTGCATCTCATCGACGATCAACTTATCAACTAGATGAGGCATGTGCGCCGGTACTCGACGTCGTTCAAACCCATAAGCTGTATTGTAAATTCGATTTACATAGAGAAGCGATTCAGCATAAGTGTCCAATCTTTTAGATTTTCTTTTCAAATGACTTGGCTTCAATTTTTGACTCAATTCATTGCCGTTGACATGCACGAGATTAATTATATCGTCATTTTTATTTTGGATTATTTTTTTATTCATTGGGTGGGCGAACTCGTATTTGAATGCATGACTTTCAGTTGTCGAGTCAATTTTTGTAACAGTATCATCATTTTTCGGAAGAATGTCTCCATTTTTCACTTGGTCAATTTGAGTTTGATCTCTATTCGAAAATAACATTGAGGTATTCATCTCCACAGGGGTCATATTAGAATTAAATTCATTGAAAACTTCGTGATTCCGTTGATTCTTCAGGATCTCCAATAATGTCAGAGTTTCTCTATGTTTGTATTGATTACTTTGGAGTAATTTATACGGATAATCTCCGTCCTCCTCGACAACTTCACTCTCAGTTGGACTTGGAGTTGAATTACAATCACCACCATCGTATTCACAATTTGTAGTATTACAAGCTAAATCGCAGGAACCATCCCCAACCCAGGACCAGGGACAAATGTCAGAGCAATCCGGGACCCACCATGCAAGATAAACTTTTTGTCCATTAGTTTGTGTTACAAAATCCTCAGGCCATACTTCACTCCCAAGTAGAACATCATCATTGAAATACAGGAATTTGTCAGACAATCCTGGGATTTTATGGATATGGCTTTCGATAGCGGGACTAGAAAATGTAGGTAAGTGACTTTTGTTCGGAAAAATGTCACCATGAGTGACTAGAGTCATCCTCGGATTGTCCATATCCAGCCAATTGGGGATTTGACCATTGGTCACGATGTAGACGTGTCTTACCCACGGTGCATACATCTCTAATGATCGCAGGGAGTACCTCAATTCGTCTTTGTCGTTGAATCTTGAGGCTGCACTGTTGACGTTACTCACGGGAACATATTTTTTCAGATCTTTGATGAACTTTGGATCAGATCCATTGACCCACGTGTATACCACATCGATGGGAACGTGTTGACACAACTTCTTTTGAAATGATTTACCCAGGATATTGTCATTGAACGAGTGAAATACAGCTTCGTATTTTTCTTTGCTCCATGCCAACCAGACCTAAAAGTGGGCAGTTTTTTAATAATCTCCACTCCTGATATCATCTATTAAGGATGTTCATCTATTTTCCGAAAGAAATAATTTTTGTGATAATAATTAAGAAGAATTCGTTGCAACAGTTTTGACAGAATGAAACAATTTTTTTCCCCTTATACACGAGCTCTTACAAGGAATTCACTCTTAAACTGCTAATTGATGTACCAGAAAATGCAAAAAATAAAAGTGGAGCAATGTGAAAAATTATTTTGTCTCTTCTTGTTTTTTTCTCTTTTTTTTAATGTTAATGACTCGGATTGTTGTGAGATGTGATGATTTTTCCTCGTTGAATATACAGTATTACTCTTTTGGTATGAATCAAAACAAGTGTGAAATTGCTCTTGTATTGTATATATTATAGTTATTTTTGCTAATAAATTAGTAATGTGCTTCCGAATCGTTATTTTGCACATCATTTCCTTTTATCATGTATAATTGATTGTTTGTTTCATTATATTGAATTGAATAAGATTTCTTTTACCTAATTTCATCAGATTATCAACTTAGTTGAATGTTACCAGCATCATTATTCTTATTATCCCTTTTTTTCTATACAACCGATTATCTTTTTTACAGTTCTACCTCTCCCCTCAGTTCTTCGATAAAATGTTAATAGAAAAATTTTATTTACACATACTTGAATGAATTTGGAACATCACATTTGAAGAAACCATCAGAAAGCTCACTTTCAGGGAAATTCATGAAAAATTCGAAATTTTCAACAATCATCATAAAAATCAAATCAACCAATATAGCTATCGTAATCATCTTTTAACTTCGACTAAATGGCATTAAAACAAACATTTTAAGCTATGATTGAATTCAGTTGAAGTCTGAAATACAAAAATGTCCCCGGAATTCTAATTTTTTTTTAATACAAAATTTTGGAAAGTTTTCGAATAAATCAGTTACGATTATTGCTATCGCCATCATCTTCGCACTTGGTCAGAGGGACATCTAAACAAATTTTTTAAGCCATCATTCAATCAATTTAGAAATTTTTTTCAGTTATCGTGAGACAATCAATTTTCGAAAAAATTCAAAAATTAAAAAAACTAATCGACGAATTAAATTTTAATTAATGGCGATTGATAGGGCTCAACAATACCGTCATTTGAAAAAAAAAAAAAGATTCAATTCCATCCATTCATTAGCGAATAATTAAAGAAAAACTTTACCACACACATACGTACGGATATGGTTTAAAAATTTCATTTTCGAACTTTTGGATCATAATGGGTGGATAGAACACAAAAAATCCAAAACTTAAATTTGAACGATTACAATGCTTCCATTCGAAAGCAAAAAAAAGTTGAAAGTGTTAAATTTACTCCATCCTCTCCTTATTCAA
Organism: Diachasma alloeum; assembly: GCF_001412515.2. NCBI lineage: Eukaryota > Metazoa > Arthropoda > Insecta > Hymenoptera > Braconidae > Diachasma > Diachasma alloeum. Next base: position 317,182 of record NW_021680509.1, read on the forward strand.
TGCCAAAGAAAAATGTGGAGTAACCCCAATGTAATCTCATACTAATACCTAGATTTATTCTTGAATGATGTATTTTATTTCTGAATAATAATCAATTTGGGTTGGTGAATTAAAATTCTTGTCAACGTGAAAAACATTGCTCTACCTATATTAATTAAAAAAGAATCAAATTTTTTTTGAGCGCTTGCGCTTTCAGATAAACATCCTTACTAAAATTTGCACATAAATTTTTAATTGTAGAAAAAAATTTCTAACCTAATAATTTCTAACCTAATAATTTCTAACCTCTCCAAAATGTATAATCCCAACGAATATGCAAGTGAATGCCACCAGAATGATCAACAGTGAGTATTTGTGTGACAATAAATCATAACACCGTCTCTGTATCAACTTCCATGTGCTCATTATACCCACGATAAATTTCAAAGCGATTGTCATCACTCTTTCAATAATTCCAGTCGGTGGTCCATTGACGATGCCGGATGAATTTGAGTGTTTGAGACTGTTCGAGCTGGCGCCATCCCCTATCGATCTCTCGATATCGCAAGCACATTCTGTTGCCAACTTCGGATGAATGTTAAAAAAAAAGAAGGCGGAGAGATATATTTCAGTTGAGCTGGGATTGTTGTTTACATCCCCACAAAGAAGAAAAACTGTTTATCATTCAGTCAGATCTTCCCCTTCCTTTTGGCGAAGGAGGCATAAAAATTTTTTCAGTGTTATTAATCGAACATCAACACGCATCCTTTCTCAAGAACAACGAAGTAATATCAAATAATTGCTGATAACATTGACAGCTATTGTGTTGTTGCAAAATATTCAAAAATAGTGTAGTTAGAACTCGGTAATTGAAATAGTGGTGTTTTTTTTAATTTTTTTGCAATTTTCGGAAACATTATTAGTAATGAAGGTAACTGTGACGACTCTGGGGGACGATATATTCGTCCTAGACGTTAGTGAGGATCTGGAGCTGGAAAATTTCAAGGCATTTTGTGAAATTGAGTGCGGTGTGCCAGCACCAGAAATTGTTATTGCTTTTAATGGTAGGCCACTGATGGATGATAAAAAATCGTTAAAAGATCACGGTATCAAGGACGGCGATGCTGTTATTCTACAGCACATGCATCAAAGTGGCGTTGACCTCAATCCACAGCCCGTAAATGGAGGTAAGGAGCCATAATACTGTAACTTCAGCAGCCCAATCAAAGATAGGCAATTTGTTTATGGTCTTGTCCATTTTTTCAGCTGTTCCTCTACTGGATTTCAGTTCGATTAGGATTCCTGGGGCGGCTTCCAGTAGCTCATCACCTGCACCGGCTCAAAGGGCCCAGAATCCACGGAGCGAGGATGACCCTGCAATGATTCGTGATATGTTCTTAGCTAATCCTGATCAGCTGGCATTGCTGAAACAAAACAATCCTAGACTGGCTGATGCTCTCTTATCTGGGAACCTTGGTAATTAACATGTAGATCACAATAGACCTTTTCATCCTGAGTGTCACTAGATTTTCGGACACTTCTAAGGAATTTACAGTGGGGCAAAATGAAACAGTCAAAAAACGACTGTTTGACGCAATTCAAGCAAAAAAAATTTTTTTATAAAATTTTCTTTTTATATTTTTTTTTATTAACTTTTTTTTATTCTTGGGAGTACTGATGAAAATAACAATTTTCCATTCAGTAGAATGGAAAATTATTGAGAAGTTTTGACGGGAGAAGTTTTTGTCAATGGATTAATTGAAATGAAAATGAAACAACAAAATCCAAAGGCCAGAGCAAGGCCCAGGAGGAGACCCAGATGGGGAAAAAGGAAAATGTGATGCTGAATTTCAATCGAACGAAAACAGAAAAGTATAATCAGCCTCATCTAATCAATTGAATTATAGGACGAATAGAAAATGATTATTCTCCTCAGTACTCCCAACAATAAAAAAAGTTAATAAACAAAATTTAATAAAAAATTTTTTTTAGCTTGAATTCCGCTGATTAGTTGTTTTTCGTTTGTTTCGTTTTGCCCGACTCTCCCCATCAATCATAATTTTTGAGGGCTCAAATCTATATTATCTTAAATGTCAATATTTATCAGAATTTTTGATCATTTTTCCGAAGATTTTTCAGTTCGATGAATGGAATAAATATTTCTCCTTGATATCCAGAATGAAAAGGTCTATTGAGGGGAGAATGGGAGGTCTCAATCGCAAATAGTCCGAAAAATCTTCATTTGATGAATATTCCACTTCACCAACCCATATGCTTGAAAATTGAATTTGACGATTACATTCAATGTAGCCATTGGCATGAGGTTCATATAACCTCATGTGGTTCATAAACCACAAGTTCTAAATATCTGCTATATTCAGTGTACTTTCACACATTGCCCTTTTTCAAATTATTTCCATTCTTGGAGTTTTCTTGTAGGCAAACTATCAATTCGAATATGACCTGCAAAGCCATTGCAACTCAATTTTTTTCGTCCTCAGAAAAGTTGGTTTCATAAATTCCCCTGTCAACTCAAAAATAACTGGATTTTTCTCAAAAATGAAAAAATTAGATTTTCGGAAAATGGCTAAACATTATATAATACGAATTCTGTTATTTTTCAGAAAGATTTTCAGCAGTTCTCAAAGAACAAATCAAAATCCGTGAAGAGCGTCAGGCACAACGTCTCAGGATGATGAATGCAGATCCATTTGACACAGAATCCCAGAGACTCATTGCCGAAGAAATTCGACAAAAAAACATTGAGGCAAATATGGAAGCAGCGATGGAGTACAATCCAGAGACATTTGGCACTGTCGTGATGCTTTACATAAATTGCAAAGTCAATGGATTTCCCGTCAAAGCTTTTATCGATTCAGGTTGTTAGATTTGATTTAATTCAGTAGTCATGTGGCGAAACGAGATGACTGCATTTTTTAGGACTTCAGTTTTTTGGGTATCTCAGAATCCAAGAAAAACTCTGGAATTTTCTTAGGCACGTGCTTTATGAGTTCTTATTACGCTCTACGCGGAGAAATCTAACAAGTCTTGGTTGAACCAAAAAATCTCAAGATGTTAATTGTCAAAATAGAAATTGTTTCGTTTGAAAATACGAATCATCGCTCTGCTATCAACAACGAAATATTTGACTCCAAAGGCGGACCATTCACGTGAGATGGTCTCTTTTCAGGATGAAAATCTCTCCTTGTTCTTTTGTTCTAAAGTTAAAGCTTGGGTGGATTATCTTTTGAACATGATCTTAGCTGTTTTTTTTTATTTTGATAATCTGAAATGATCTCCAATTGCTATTCAGTCTTACATAGCCCTGGAGTCTCCAAAATTATGATTGTACAATCAAAAAAATGTTGAAAAAAAGCTGTACATTTTCAAAGAGCGTTTTTGACTAATATGGAGAAATAAACCCGATAGGGAGAAAATTTCAAATTAATAATTTGATGTATCTATTGTTAGGTCGTCATTTGTCATAATAGTTAATGGCTGTCAGATCCTTAGTTACCATGATAAATTATCCATTTACTATTTCCTCTCTATCGAACTTATTTCTTAATCTCTATTAAAAACGCTCTTTGAAAATGTTCAGTTTTTTTCTACTTTTTTTTTAATGTACAATCATAATTTTTAAAATAAAACTTACTTACAAATAGAATTAGTAAAATCCAATGGAAATTGCGATATATTTTACATTATGAAGATGGAAAATCAATCGAGATAACGTTCGAAAGATAATCCACCCGGGTCTTGATCAAGAAATATTTTGTCAACCATATCATAATTTTTATTCTATTCCAAATCTTTCAAGAGCAAAATACGTATAGCATAGAAAAGAGCGTAGAATAATGAATAGATAGTGTTGGAAATGAGCTTCCCTGTTTGCTAAAAAGAAACTCTTCAAATGAACTTAAGTTTTTTGTACTCTTGGTTATTTTCAACTTGGATTTTTTTTAAATCAAATAAGACTTGTTTGAAAGCATAGTTTTTCCTCTCAGTGTACAGAAAAATCCTCAGGGTAATTTTTCCTTCCACCCACAGATATTTTCAAAAATGTTTTACAAAAATATGATGCTACCAAATTCTTTGTCACGTTGCACCAATGAATTCTTTTCACGTGACGCAGTGAAACAATACCACGTTCTTTTTACAAGATCCTAAATTTAGATCACACTTCCAAGGGTGTTGAAACATAATTTTTTCGAAGACTGCACTTAAATTCGAATAATCAGTTCGAAACACTCGAAGAAATGTAAAAATAATATTTTTACACTTTGTTCTTTCATCTCCAGGCGCACAAACAACTATAATGTCAGCAGCATGTGCAGAAAGATGCCACATTATGCGTTTGGTGGATTCACGATGGGCTGGTGTTGCCAAAGGCGTGGGCGTACAAAGAATCATTGGACGCATACACATGGTTCAAATACAGATTGGAAACGATCATTTAACTACATCCTTCAGTGTCCTCGAGGAGCAACCGATGGATATGTTGCTTGGCTTAGATATGTTGAAACGTCATCAGTGTTGTATTGACTTGAAAAAAAATATCCTAAAGATTGGAACTACAGGAACAGAAACATCTTTCTTGACTGAAGGTCTTTCTTTGTCTCGATTTTATCGTTCTATTGATAATTATTTCTAGTAAAATCGTTTGTTCTCTCGCTGTTGTCCACTCACTTATCTATTTTAAAACCTATTTCTCAGGGGAATTACCAGAATGTGCGAGACTAAGTGGGAATAATGATGCGGGTCTGGATGAAAGAGATTACCAAAAAGTACTGGAGGACAGTGTGAGAGAGGCAAAGAAATTGAGGCAAGGGCAGGGTAAGTAAGTATCTGTCCAGGCTATCCCTTCATATTCCTTAGTATTCCTCGATTTTTTCCTCACCATTTTCACAACATTATGTTCCTAATACATACCATCACACAATGAGAATAAGTGCCACCTTTCTCCTTCTGCCTGGACGTAGAACATTCACATAATTATCAAGAAACTAATTAGAAATCGTCAAGAACTGATGGACAGACTGAGAGAAAAAAAATATATCAAAGCAATTCTACCACATATGATATGCACATATGTTTATACATATGTATAGTTTTCTGGCTGCATAAGCCTTCAGGTCTGAGTAAGCTCAAATAAATAAATTTCAAAAAAACATTGTGTACGGGGCATCCCAGTAGCTGAACGTTACAGAACTTTTCCCATCATAAATATATCAGAATGAAAAAAAAAATTCAATCTTCAATATCTCCGTTAATGATTGAGTTAGAGAGCTCCGTTTGAAGATGATTTGGGGGTTTATGGTCACTTTCATGGCCCCAAATCTCAGGGGTTTCATGGCCTCGTCGATGTGTTGATGAGAATAGAGTAATCGCAAGTGTCAAAAGGGAGAGACGAACGAAGTTATTGCAAGGGTCTAATGAGAGCGATTAATTGAGTAATCGCAAGGGTCAAATGGAAGAGACCAACGTAGTTATCGCAAGAGTCTAATGGAGCGATGAATTGAATAATCGTAAGGGTTAATAGGGAGAGGCGAATGAACTTATCGCAAGGGTCTAATGGAAGCGATTAATAGAGTAATCGCAAGGGTCATACGGGAGAGACCAACGTAGTTCAATTCATGATTGATTATCAATTCATCGCTCCCATTAGGCCCTTGCGATAACTTCGTTCGTCTCTCCCGTTTGACCGTTACGATTACTCAATTAATCGCTCCCATTAGACTCTTGCGATAACTACGTTTATCTCTCTCGTCTGACTCTTGTAATCACCCACCCATGGTCATGCCCATGGCAGCGAATACCGGTATTCATGGCCGCGTCATGACGAGTGGCGTACGTATCAACCCGAATTCTCACTTTACTTTCTAACTGGGGCTAGGAGTCATTCAAGATTTTCTTCTCTCAGCCTAAATCAGACGTTCCCTGAACTACGTGAAAAAATAGAATTAGTTTCATGGCCGCTCTGATTTATTTTAGACGGCCAAGGCACGAATAATTCAGCTGCCTCAGTGTCCAACGCATCAACGAATCCAGAAACGACCGTATCAACCAGTGATCCATTTACTGAGGCTAGTGTCAAAGCTATCGAAACTCTTGGCTTCCCCAGAGCCGAAGTTATTGCAGCATTACGTAGATTTAACGGCGATGGAATGCAAGCGACGGCTGCACTATATGCCAAATCGTTAAAGTTCTGAATGCACTTTCTCGACTGCTGATACAGTTAATAATTAGTTGACTTTGTGGGTGAAAACGGAAATGACATTGAATATGGGGTTTGGGACTTTTGAATAATATAACTTGTCGTCTATGAAATTTAAAGGAGCTAATACTTAAATGCTCTATAGATATGAACGACTGAATCATTGTGTTCTATGTATGGGATTTAAGATTGGCGTAAAATTTCGTTAATTTTTTTTTATTTAGTATGAAATGAATGATTCAACTCATTGCTGTATTTACCAAGTGAGCATTTGCCTAAGAGTTTCACAGGACAAAAACAATACAAAGTGAAAAATATAAAGGGAGAAAGGGAGATATAAATAAATGTTTGTACCGAGTGTCTGCGATGGTACTGCTTTATACATAATGTAATTTCCTTTATCAATCATTGCAGGCAAGATGAAATTAAAAGAGATGAAAATTATAGGAGGAATTATTGTCACAGTGTTTTGTTTGAACATTTGCGTACATCAATTATTCACTGAACGACTGGGAGTTCTCCAGCATTCCACTTGATTTCAATCATTTTTCCAGTCCTGGCAGAGTCTTCACAAGCCGAAGCAATTCGAGAAACAGCAAGGACTTCCTGGGGTTTCACATTAAGCTCGCGTTTACCCAAAACAATATCCAGAAAGTTGTCCATCTCTCTACGATATGCCAATCGAAATCTGCTCGGGAATGAGTACCAGATGGGTGCATGTCTAGGTCCATCATGACCGTATTGAGTCTCTACGCAGTGGATTGGTTGTTCATTCTCAGCTCGGATCATTCCTTTCGGTCCAAACGCTTCAATACGCATGTCGTATCCATAAGCTGAATTCCGAGACAGATTTATCATCCCTAGAGTACCTGAAGGGAATTGAAGAGTTGCAACAACGGTGTCCACGTCATCGATTGCTTTTACTTCGGGAAAATTGGCAACAGCTTGAACCGAAACCTTGAATGAGACGAAAATTTATTAATTTTTCATGTTAAATCAAATTATAGGGCCATATTATTTACGCTTTGGTGATGTCAGAATATGTGGAAAATGAAACACTTTTACATCGGTGTAGAGAAATAGTATATAATGCAATGACGGATGTGTGAAAAAAAGTATCTATTTGCCAGAAGTCAGTTCCTGATTTCGAAAAGCTCATGGTTCTACAAGGGATGATACTGAGAATCCGAAAGTGTTGATTTAATTTTAGAAGGAAAATCTCCAAAATTCAGTATCAAGAAATTAAGAACTTTTCAAGGTGAAGGCCTTGATTTTTATTGAAAATGAATAAGTTAATAGACTGAAAGCCCTCGGGCAATGGCCATTTGTAAGAATGTATGTATCTTGCAGTAAATAACGTTAAAAGTTAAGTTAAATAAGTAAATAATTAAATAAGGACCTTTGTGTTCTCAAACTAAGAACATTAAAAGAACGATAGAATTCTGGAATAATTGAGCATTAATTGGGTCAAGGTGTCAAGTAATATACTTTCGATATGAAAAATTTATAAACATGAGTAAATTAATTTTAGAACTTTGGAAATTATCAACTCGAGAACAATAATGTCCCTGATTCTAGAATTCCAAGGATCATACGTTAAGAACCAAAAAGTTCTGAATTCCAGATCCAAGATTGCTTTATAATAAGTGCACATGACCCTCAGTATAATTATACTACATTTAGATAAAATTTCTGTTGCGGATACCACAGTTAATTACCAGCAATATTAAGTCTTGAATAAATGCAGAGTAAAAAATCTCCAAAATTAACCGTATATGAGCAAAAGGAAAGAACTTGCTCGGCCTCTCCAACGGACCGCCATGAGCGTAAATGTTGCACCACTATCACCACGCAAATGGGTGTTGGTGGTAACGGGAGGGACCCGGTACCATAAAACACCAGTAAAACGTCACAATGAAAAGGAAGGAGGCGACAGTCCCTTTCATGAACAAACGTAGAAGGTGACAGATGTATGCATTTGATTACTGAAAAACAGAGAATTTCGACGAGACTGCTGTACAAGGCACTAAGAAAAAAGAACAGAGGCGCTGAGGGAAATACGGAAAACCTATGAATCATCTAAATCCCCTCCGTTTTATGCACTCTAACAGTCAAAAACGTATCTTATTAAGTGAGTTGAAAAGATCTCCAAAACTAACAGCGCCCGAGCCGAAAAGAAAAGGCTTGTTTAATCCGTCCAAAAGAACCCCGGGAGACTAGGTGTTGCAATGGTACCAACACTCGAGTGGGCGCCGGTCTAATACAAGAGACCTGGTACCGTAGAATTTCCATAAAACTCTTAGAGGCGGCAGATTTTTAAATCTGATTACCGAAAAAATGGAAGGATCCCACGAATCTGTCCTGTGAGGTACTGATGGAAAACGGAAATACTACGTGAAATACCTTACCGACAACCTATGAAAAGAAATGGTAATTTAAATTCCCTCTGATTTCTGCACGCGAGCAATGAAAATGCGGATTTAACCGTACGTCCCCCAAAGAAAGCGGCCTATGCTTGAAATAATAAAAACCTCAAAGTCAATCACTGACAGGTAGATGAATGCACTGCACCGCTACGTACTCGAAAAGGGGAAATCAAAAGGCAGGTGATATCTCTGGATTATTCAGTTATTTCACATTTTCTGGAAACCAAGACACTTTTAATATATGATCGTACGGACCCCTCTTTGGATTGCTCTAACCAGACCACCCTTCACACCTTCGGTAGGGTGATGCAAGCAGATTCGTATATAAGGAAGCGATTTTGAACGTTCCTTCTTCATTCTAAAACTAAATTCTATGACAGTCACTACGCACCACGTCACTTTGAACGAGATCTAAACATTGACTCTATTCACTGTTTTCCAAATTTTTATTTAAGACAGTCTTTGTATCGTCGTGAAGCTCGTACTCTTCGTAACGACTTATCTCTGGTAGCCTTCAACTTTCACGGTGAGTACTAATTTCTTTGACTCCATTTTTTATTCACCGACTCTGCGACGTGGACGCAATTGGTATGAAAAAAAATGCCGTGTTTCCGATTGTCCTGTCGATTTTTTTTTGAAAAGGAGTACATGAGACCAAGCTCTCATAAAATTTTTAGAGTGATTTCATTTTTTTTCAGCGAGTTATGATTTTTCAAAAAATTGCACTTTTTCCACTTGAATTTTCATTGTTTCAGAAAAAGACGAAATAATTGAATTCAATCATTAGGAATCGAATTTTTGGTTCGACACATTGAAAGGTAGTTGGAAAAGCTTCAAAATTAGTGCAATTGAACTAAATTTATTCAATTTTTAGAGATGTTATGACAAAATTAAATTTTTTTTTTCAATCTGCAATTACTCAAAAACTATTGTTTTTTTATCTGAAATTTTGGGGGTAACTTGGGGATATAATTACCGATATTTTCACGCAAGGAAAATAATTATTTTGTAGTGGTTATTCGTTAAACGAGTGATTTTTTTTAGAAAAACTCATTTCCGGGAATAATGCGCACATGACAAAAAAACAAATTTTATGACTAGTAATAGTTGAAAAAGTGACTTATTTCAAGCCATATTCCACTAAGGACCATATAACTATCCACCTGTACGTTACAGTGAGGAGGGGTCAACTTAACCCATTGCGTCGCGTAAGTCTCAAATCGTCACGGTGTGAGAGGAGCGGGGGGGGCGTCCGAGGATTAGTGCGTCTTAAGGATAATCNGGGGGGGGGGGGGGGGGCGTCCGAGGATTAGTGCGTCTTAAGGATAATCGAGCGAGGAGGAAATGTAGGAGGTGAGGCGGAGGGATTTCTATTGTTTTCCTGCGGAAAACCAATCGCTGAACAAAATAGTACATTATATGCTCGAACCTTGGAAAACAGATCACCGTCCCCCACGTGCAAGATTGCCTTCCGAGCCGAAGGCGAGGATGGCAAGCACGTGGGGAAGGGTGATATGGTTTCCATGGCGAGGTGTGTACATTAATTTGCGCCACGAAATTGGCGTTTTGCAGGTCCCTCGACACGAAAAAATTTTTCCCATTCGGATTCAAAATTCAGGCAATATTAGGGAGTATCTCCGGTAATAGTATATTGTGCATCAAGGGCGGAAAGTCATGTTTTTCCGCCCGAGGTGCACATACTATTTTTTAACGCGCCTGCAAAGGAAAGTTCGTATTTTGCTCTTTGATGAGCGAAATACGGAGGGAGGAAAGTAAGTACTTCCCGCCCTCGGGTGGAAAGTACTCACTTTCCGCCTGCTCATCAGAGAGCAAAGTACGAACTTTCCGTGCAGGTGTGTGAAAAAAACATACATAGCTCCGCTTCGCTCCGCGTCCGTGAATCTCTGCCTACAGCCGGAATGACAAAAAATGTTGAATCAACTTGTGAAGACAATTTTTTCCTCAACATGAAATTCATATGAAGATGCAGACCCACGTGGCATCATCAAAATGGCTTCGAAAGAAGTGGAACTCAAGCTTCTACCGACTATCATTCCCACACTAAGAAAAAAAATTAGTTTTGCCAATATCCGTTTATTTAAGAGAAGTATTCATTTTTTTGATAACGTATTTCTCCAGTCGAGTCATTCCCAAGAAATACTCATTATAGGTTCCAATTATGTCAATTATATTGCTCTAGAAGATGGCCATGTCAGTTATGACCTTGAGTGAACTCCCTTAATAATTATCAACATTAAAAAATTAATCGAAATTCTTCCTTGCGGAAAATAAGAAATTTAGGAAAAATGCATAATCATTGGAGTTCATCCAAGGTCATGTGTAACATAGTCATCCTCTAGAGCAATATGATTGTCATAATTGAAACCTAATCAGGTTTGCCTGGGCATGACTCAATAGGAGAAATACGATTTTGAAAAAATAAATACTTCTCTGAAGTAAATGGATACTTGACAAAAATAATTTTTTTTTCTTAGTGTGGAAGTGATATTCAGTAAAGGCTTGATTTCCACTTCATTCGAAGCCACTTTCATGTCGTCATGGAGGCCCGCGTCTTCATATCAATTCTCTATTGAGGAAAAAATTTGCTCTACAAGTTGTTTCAACATTTTATGTGAGGCGACAATCTTGAAAAAGTCAAATATCCAGACTTTGGCAATTCCAAAACGATTAGAAAATGCAATCCGTCGAAAATTCATTGATTATCAAATAAGTCAGGATTCTTAAGTGTCCGCGCCTTCATCGTCACGATCAGATGAATACTTATATGTTTTGAAGTGGAATATGGCTTGAAATAAGTAACTTTTTCAACTATTACTAGTCATACAATTTTTTTTCGTTGTCATTTACGTATTGTTTCTGGAAACGAATTTTTCGAGAAAAAAAATCACTCGTTTAACAAAGAACGACTGCAAAATAGTTATTGTCCTTTGGTGAGAATATTGGTAGTTATGTCTCGAAGTTACCCCTAAAATTTCAGATGAAAAAAAAAAATTACGAGTAATTACAGATTGAAAAAAAAATTGATTTTGCCATAACGACTCTAAAAATTGAATAAATTGAGTTCAATTGCCCTCATTTTGAAGTTTTTCCAATTACCTTCCAATGTGTAGAAATAAAAATTCGATTCCTAATGGATAATTTCACTCATTTCGTTTTTTTTTTTCAAACAATGCAAATTCAAGTGAAAAAGTGAAATTTTTTGAAAAATCATAACTTGCTGAAAAAGAATCGTATCGCTCTAAAAATTTTAAGAATTTGGTCTCATGTACTCTTTCTAAGAAAAAAATCGGCAAGACAATCGGAACCATGAAATTTTTTTAATTTCCGATTTGACGTAGAATTGTTCGTATATGAATTTGAAAAATAAATATGAAAATAAAATAGTAAGAGATTATAATATTTGTGGCCGCTTTTGTATACTGAAACCGTTAAAAATATATTTCGTCATTAGGCCGAATGAAACTTTTCTGGCAAATATGACTTGCAGCCCGAACCCAAGGCGAGGCCGTGTAGTTTCTGTGAAGTGCTATATGACGGCCGGAATCACAAAATAGTATATTTCGTCACTAGGTCGAAAAAAACTTTTCTGGCCAATATGAGTTTGCAGCCTGAGCCGAAGGCTAGAGCGGCAATCATATGAGCTAGAAAAGTTTTTTTTGGCCGTATGACGAACAGTATTTTTTGTCATTCCGGCCGTGAGGCAGCGCAATCTCTGCCTACGGCCGTCATGACAAAATAGTATATTTCGTAACGAGTGCGGAAAAGAGTTTTTTGGTTCGTGGGAGGTTTATACGGCCGTCATGACAAAAAATATTGTTCGTCATACGGTCAAAAAAACTTTTCTGATGAATATGATTGCAGCCCTCGCCTTCGGCTCGCGCTGCAAACCTCATATTCGCCAGAAAAGTTTTTTTCGGCCTAATGACGAAATATACTATTCTAGCTCATATAATTGCAGCCCGAGCCGAAGGCGATCGCAACGTAAATGTGGGAGCCATCAAGTGGTCTCGAAACTGACTACTCTTGAGGGCCAACTAATGAAATCAAGGATAACCCAGTGATCTCATTGGTTGAGCCCCATCATTGGTTCCCTCCGAGGGATACCATTGGTTGTACCCCAAGAGTAGTTAGTTTAGTGTCCACTTGGTGGCTCTCGCATCTACGTTGCGAACGTGAATTACCCTCAAATTTTCAGAAAATGCCACAGTGTTTCATTAAAAATGGATCCTGAACACGATCCAATCCATTTCGATTCATCACTACTAGATTGGGCAGTGGCTACTCCAAGATTAGATTAAGAAATGTAAAGAAACCTTGATTGGGTATTCGCCAAGGAGCCAAGTCATCAGATCGATATCATGCACCATGCAGTCATGGAAAATGCCTCCAGAATCCCTCAGATACTCGATTGTTGGCATCGGTGAATCTCTGGAAGTAATTGACATGATCTGCACATGCCCAACTTCTCCTTTGCGAACTCTCTCTTTCACAGTACCATAACTAGGATCGAAACGACGATTGAAGGCCGTGAAAAGTGGTCGGCCAACTTCTTTAGCCACGTTGAAACATTTTTCAGAACTCTTGCGATCTTCCGCCACGGGTTTCTCACAGAATACACTCTTTTTACTTTGGAGTGCTTTTGTTACGATGTTTTCGTGGGTGTACGTTGGTGATGCTACCACAATGATGTCCACACTGCGAGTAATAAGGACGAATGGAAATAGTTATTCCTGCTTTTAATATTAGTAGAAGGGTTCTTGCGTTTTCTTTCCAACTTACTGAGAATCTTTAAATACAACGTCTGCTTGCTTGCTATTTAGGAAAGTAACATCATTCAGTCGGAAATGCTTTTTAATTTTCGGCCATTTCTCTTCCATATCATCAATTACGTAGAGCAGCTTCACTCTTGGGCTTTCCACGATATTAGCCAGATGGATAGTCCCAGCACGACCAATACCGAAGATGGCGACTTTGAGTATCGGATCAGATTGTGATTCACATTTAAGAGCCAAATCATCTTCGAATCTGAGAAATTTATATCTTACTGAATGCAGTGGTCCATATAATATTATTAATTACACAGTTCGGCAAAATTGCGACCCTGGCTCTATATTAAATTAGACAGATTGAGTGAAAACAAAATGAATGTATAATTTTATATCACAAGAGTTCATGCTCCTGATACAGCAATGTTGATGTCTCCTTGGTCATAAGTAAATTATTTAAATTTTATTTTTCTCCTAAATAGTTTTCCTTAAACTAGACTTGAGACCAGTATGGCTGTTTTGCTAATGAATTAGCAATTTGCTTTTGACTGATAAAGTGGAGACGAAGATATACCAGCCATGAAATCTTAATATGATCCTTAAATGTCGCAAATGTCTACCATGACCTCCATATGCCGTGCTTAAACATCTAACAGAAGCCGACTAAATTAAAATTAAAATGGTTTAAACTTCCACTGAACATTGATTAAACCTTGGTTAAACCCTAATTAACCTTCGACTATTAATATATCCCGACTAAACCATAACTAAACCCTGACGAAACTCCGAATAAATCCCGACTAAACCATGATTAAACCTCAATTAAATGTTGTTTAATGACATGATTTAAAAACAGCATATTCGAACTCCTGAAACCAAAATTAGTCATCGTCATACAAAAAAAATGGAAATGTCAGAATTGACGAATACAATGCTTCCATTCGGAAGCAAAAAATGTTGAAGTGCCCAAAATCACTGAAAGCCGTTGAATTGAAAATTCAATAAAAAAAATAACGCGTGCACCAATCGGACTGAAATAAAATTTTAAAAAATGAGGGAATTGCGATTTATGAATAGACAGTTTTTTGTGATCGATGCACGGAATAAAATCACGCTGCAAAAAAGTCATAGAATAAATATGCATTGATATGATTCTCATTTTATGTTCATAAAATCAGTATTTGGACGTGGAGGAGGCGATTGTCCGTCAATTGCTCTCCATGTGAGTTATTCTGGGTCCAAGTGGATATACCATTCTCCCACAGGACAGGCTGGACCTCGACAAGGGCAACAAGATGTTTCATTTTCTCCAAATCGGCAATCGTTTGCACAATAGGTTGCATATTCAAATTAATCAATTTTAAGTGGAATAAATGTCTAGAAATGTCATGAAACGTGAAGAAATAATGTTTTTGAAAAATGTCTGCATGTGTGTAGATATGAATGTGAACATGTGTTCGTACGTCCAAAACTGACTCCTTCCATGAATCCTGACTTCATTCCATTCATTTTCACATCAGGATAACTGAGAAAGCCATATAACATGAGTATATCTAAAATATCTAAAATTTTAGATATTTTAGATATTAAGCATAACCAATAATAATAAGAATAATTAATGAATAATAAGCGTTTTTTAGTAAGTAAGATGGAAAAGTGGTGAAGATGTAACGGAAGCTCTTTGTATTCCTCAGGGGAATTCAAATAAAGAATATATATATAACATGAATATATGGTTTTTCGAGTTTATTTTATAGAAATAGGGGAAAGCTACTATAGATCATTCACGAATGGTCATCATGGGAAGTATGATTTTTCCATAAATAGATAATAATAACTAACGATATTTGTCATGAAGTATGAGTGGGATTGGCCTTAAGATTTTCAAAAAACGGCAATCCTTATTTCTCCATTTTTTGAAAACATACATTGGGATCCATTCGGAATCCTACTACCAATGAAATTGATAGAAATGAAAATAGGAGGAAAAACAATGCGTGGAAAGTAGCAGTTATATGTAATCTGTCAAATGGCTTCTGTCACGCTGCTTGTTTTTGAATTTTATTACAGTCCGATTGGTGCACGCATTATTTTTTTCGTTGAATTTAGAATTCAACGGTTTTCGGTGATTTTGGGAAATTTAACAATTTTTTTCCTCTAAAACTACAAGGTCGAGAGGAATTCTATTAACGGATTCAGAATCAGCGGAATTTAATTCTTCTAATGCTGGTAATTTCTTCTCTAGGAGAGACGGGGTCGAAAATTTGTCGGACTGTGTTATGGTGAATGGTTAATGCCAAAATACCACTAGAACATAGCTTACCACTTCTAGGTTTTGAGCATGCGATATATTTCACGTATTATTATATAAAAAATTTACATTTTATAGAGGTAATCCTCTGCGGGCGCTGGGGGACGTGGCTTTGTGAATGGTGAAGCTTCCTTGAATTTAGCAGTAGCCATTACTTTATTCACAACTCAGATTATGTCTCCAGAGTTTCACTTGTAACTGATCGACGTTTTCCGTGCAATAACTATTTATGAAAGACGTTATCGTCCAACAAGATAATTTAAAAAAATGGTGAACTCTCGCATATGAATTCTCGTTTGATAAGATATCGAAAAGTTTCCTGACTTATTTGATTCATGTAATAAACATTGAAAGATCAAATTAGTTTCAATCCTCTTCCATGACGTCTTTGATGATAACAATTATTTTTCATTCACAATACTCAGATGAATTAAGAGTTTCATTTAAAAAACTGGACTCCTTATACGTAGTGCTTGTCGATACCAATCTATAACATTCCACTGGATTCGATAGATATTTTATCGGATAATAGGGATAATAATGTCCCCGATAAAAACAACTATTATGTAAACAATTATATTTAGGGTATTATCTAATATATAGCATGTACGTGTCTACTATCTACAGTCGACTGATGACTTTGGGATCTCCAGAAGTAAAAATCATATTCTCGACAATAAGTGGTAGCACTAAACGTTGATTATTTAGTATTAATTACTAGACATATTTCATAAATTGTAACGTAAGACTTCACTCTTGGAAAAAGTTACTAAGTTCATCATTGGAATGGGATGCTGAGATAATTAAAAAAACTTAAAACTGGGAAGAAAAGGCCTCGATAGAGTATCTACACACTAGAGTTCGCTGCCGTTTCAATCTTGTTTGAAGCTTTTTACTCTCTTCAGTGATGTATCGGTCATAAAAGATAAAGAGGTCCATTCTTTATGGCATGGATGACAAAGAAAAACATACCTCGACAATGATGGAGTAAATATAAGGAAAGCAATTGGGAGATTGTTTTTGTCTTCATATAGCATAGCTATTTTTGCTAATAAATTAGCACTATGCTTCCGAATGGTCATTTCACACATTGTCTTTTATCGTATATCTTTTATCGTGCATATTATTATATTTTTTTCAATTGGATTTTGGTATAAATCAAATGAAAGAATGATGCTTTCTATATTATTTTGAAACTTCGATAGAATGGCGCAAAACTTACTATAATAATAAGGGAAAACAATTGATAGACTACTGTAGAGTTATCAGCCGTAGCCCGGTGAATTATAAATATAAAACTGATATGAAGGTCTCACATGGCCCCGAATACTGCACTCTGATTTGTCGAAATCAGAATTAAGGAAATTATCATAAAAATCAAACCCACGGAAAAAATTTTCCTCAATATCTCGAAAACTACATGACTGAATTGAATTTTTTTGATGTCAAAATATTCCTTATAATAATATTTATTAAATCAAATCACAATATTGCTATGTAACTGGGACAGTTTGGTAATATTCGGCATTTGTCGTTTTTATGAGAAAATCGTTCTGTGCACGATGACTCCCGAAAAAATTTAGATGGCATGTTTTCAGTTTTCGAGATATTCGGGTTTTCGTCATTTTTTCAATTCAGAGTTAATGTGGCGTTCCATAATACGCATAAAATTTAGAATAAACATCTGAGATTCTGGCTACTAATTAGTATTATTGAATCACATTTATGTATACAATTTTGTGTCGATCGAATCACTACATTCTGGTATGGAGCAATTCATCCAAAAATCTTTTTTTCTAAAAAGTCACACATTGCTATTTTATCGATTATTTCCGCCTCTGGGGGCTTATTCTCGAGTTGGGTGAAGACAGATTTGGGTGTGGACGAGGCTTCGTTTACGGATTGCACATGTTAATCCTGCAGGCGATAATCAGTCCCCAGAATGACTTAAAAATTCATATAATAAAAATTTATGTCTTTTTCTATTTTATATTATGTAATATTTGATAAAATAATGACGAAAACGGGAATCGGCATGGAAAAAGAAAATACGAGAAACATTTATCCTAGAACCATTGCTGCAGATCCATTCGGAAGCCTATTACCAATGGAATTGGTAGAGAGTGAAAGAAAGAAGACTAATGACGTATAAAGTAACGGTTACATTGCCTCTGTCGACTAGGCTCGCAACCCTACTTGTTTTTAGTTTAGGTCTAAACATTCAATTTTTGACACTGCTGCTACGATCACCTCGTGCCGAAATAGTTATTTTCATCACAAGGTCCACAAAGTATTTTCTGACTAATGTGGCTTTGTATAATCACATTCGTCAGAAAATACTTTTGGACCGTGTGATGAATGCAATTTTTCGTCAGAAGGCCCGTAAACCGTGATCAAACCGAGCGAAGCGAGGTTAGAATCGCGGTTTACCGGGTCTTCTCACGAAAAAATATTGTTCGACATATGTGAGACGGGAATTTTTAGCTTGTGTGATTAGCAGGGCCGGCAGCTTCACACTCGTGAAAATTCTGTCTAAGTCGTATCGAAATATCCTATTTAAGAATTTTTGGATAATAATAGGTTGATAAACCGAAAAAAATCGAAAACTTAAATTTGAACCATCACAAAGCTTTTATACGGAAGCCAAAGGGTCAATAACTGGAATATATCCAGAAAAACGGAGAGAAATATTCAATAAAAATTACGTAGGTTTTCCGTAATTCCGGAGCGAAATGTGGTTGTAAAAAATTTTACGGAATTGTCAGGGAATTTTTCCAGAGCGTTTCATAATTTTTATCTGAATCTTCTATGAAAAATTACGATACCGTCTAAATTTTTTGAGTCAATTCCGCGATCGGTGAGCGAACTGTAATTTTTACTGAACATTTCTCTCCGTAAGGACAAGTTGTATTCTAGTCCCAAATGATAAATTTCAACAAAAAATTTGGAATTTGAATATTCTTCGACAAGTATAGTGGATTGAACAAATTTTTTGGAACAAAGAAACAGCCCTGACAAAAAACTGCTTTTGTTCTTGCAATATGTGAGAATAAGGGTTCTACCCTGGCGAAAAAGACTCCTTAAATCTTATTTAAAAAAAAGGTGTAATCGGAAATAGTGACGTTATTGCCGTTCCGCCCTCTTCCGATTAAGATAAGTGTGTTGCATGAATGAGCAGAATGATGACATGAACGAACCAAAATTTATTTGTTTTATTCATATATCGCTAATTGATATCAATTTTTTATGCTTAAATGCCTAGAAGAAAAATAGTGAGCGGTTGAAAGCAAAAGGGTTTGAGGGGAACATCCCCAAATCTCACTGCTATTGAAAAAATCGTTTGGGCTGAGGCTCAATACGGTTTAGGGGGACATTCTCCTCAATTCCTATGTCATTATTTCTCGTCGACTAGGCTGAATGGGGGCATAAATAGACCAAAATTTATTTATTTTATAGATATATCGCTAATTGATATCAATTTTTTATGCTTAAATACCTAGAAGAAAAATAGTGAACGGTTGAAAGCAAAAGGGTTTGAGGGGAACATATCCAAATCTGACTGCTATTGAAAAAATCCTTTGGGCTGAGGCTCAATACGGTCTAGGGCGATATTCTCCTCAATTCCTATTTCATTATTTCTTCTCCACTAGGCAGAATGGGGACATAAANAGAAAAATAGTGAGCGGTTGAAAGCAAAAGGGTTTGAGGGGAACATCTTCAAATCTCACTGCTATTGAAAAACTCGTTTGTGCTGAGCCTCAATACGATTTAGGGGGACAATCTCCTCATTTCCTATTTCATTATTTCTCTTCGGCTAGGCTGAATAGGGACATAAATAGACCAAAATTTCTTTATTTTATAGCTGTATCGCTAATTGCTATCAATTGGTTACGTTTAAACGCCTAGAAGAGAAATAGTGAGCTGTTGAAAGCAAAAGGGTTTGAGGGGAACATCCCCAAATCTTACTCCTATTGAACAAACGTTCGTGGTGAACCCCAATACGGTTTAAGGGGACATTCTCATCATTTCCTAGTCCATAATTTCTGCCGCATTAAGCAGAATGATAGCGTCAAACGGATCAAATTTTATTTGTTTTATTCATATTTCCCTAATTGAGATCAATTTGTTAATGGCTAGAGAACAAAAAAAAATATTGAGCTGTTGAAAGGAAAAGGGTTTGATGGGAACATCCTCAAATCTTTCTGCGACAGAATAAACGTTTTTGCTGAGCATCAATGCGGTTTAGGGGGACATTCTCCTCATTTCCCATTTTATTATTTTTCTTCCACGCACATTGGTGACAATTATCTATTTTTTTTCCATTCCATTTTAATTCTCTTCCCTTCAGAAAATCAAACACAAAAATTTAGAAAATTTGAGCCGAAGTAATTCTATAGGAACTCGATTTCTATTGACTTTTTCTATAGAGTATTTCCTATCGAATATGTTAATAGAGACTGCAAAAAACTTATAGAAAATTCAGTTCAAATCCAATCGAATTTCCAAGCGAATTCGCAACGATTTTCT